>NW_027650183.1:0-143500 GCF_965287045.1 Carcharhinus amblyrhynchos | reverse complement strand
TAGACTGTGGGAGGAAACTGGAGCATCGAGATGAAACCCATGCAGGAAAATGTTAGCCTCCACACAGACAGTGGCCCAAGCTAGGAATCGAACCCTGGTGCTGGTGCTAACTATGCCACCATACTGCCCCACGGGGCAAGCATGAGTAAGTCTTGTGGACCTACCTGGAATGGGGGAAATTTGAATTTGAATTTGTCCATGGTGATGAAGACAATTGAGGAAAAATAGAGAGAAAATATTCTCTCCGATGCAAGAGGGAGCAATGTCTGGAGCACGAGGGCATAACTTTCCGATTCAATCAGACCATTTAGGAATGATGTCAATCATAAACTCTCCCAGTAATAATACTTTCTCTCCTATGATGACACAGACTGATGTTAGGGAAATAAAGGTAGTTTTAAGGGATTTATATTTGTATTGGTACACACTTGAAATAAGGTCTAATTTTAAGTGGGTTTAACTTAATGTTTTTGTGTCTGGAACTTATAGTTAGATTACAGAGACAGGGAGGGTTGTAGGGGCTGGAGGAGATTACAGAGACAGGGAGGGTTGTAGGGGCTGGAGGAGGTTACAGAGACAGGGAGGGTTGTAGGGGCTGGACGAGGTTACAGAGACAGGGAGGGTTGTAGGGGCTGGAGGAGGTTACAGAGATAGGGAGGGTTGTAGGGACTGGAGGAGGTTATACAGATATGGAGGGTTGTACAGACTGGAGGAGGTTATACAGATATGGAGGGTTGTACAGGCTGGAGGAGGTTATACAGATATGGAGGGTTGTACAGGCTGGATTTGACTAAAGAGATAGGGAGGGGTGGGGGAAATGGAGGAGCTTGAAGAGATAGGAAGGATTGTAGGGGCTGGAGGAGGTTACAGAGACAGTGACGGTTGTAAGGGCTGAGGGAGGTTACAGAGATGAGGTTCTGGGGATGGGCAGTTGGAGTGTCATGAAACCACAGAATTGTTCGAGCACAGGAAGATATATATTAAAATCGAGGTGTTGCCGGACCGAGAGCCAAGATCAGAGCTTACCTTTCCTCATGCTGGCCAGTCTGTTCATGAGGTAGGACTTGCCCGTGTTTGGGGGCCCTACTATCGCCACCACCAGGACAGACTGGGTAATATCAGAGAGGAACTTCATTGCCTCTGGATTCAGCCTGAGGGATCCTGAGGGAAAGATCTCCAGCAGGTACATGGGTTGTTTCATGTAACCATCAGACTCCATTCTAAACAGTTCTCGGATACCTAAAACTGAAACACAAGATCGGATAAATCAGGAGTCAGGTGTTCGTCCTGTCGGATCTGCTCCGCCATTCAAAAAGAACATGGCTGGTCTGATTGTGGCCTTAACTTCATTTTCCTCTCCATTTCCCCTCCCACAACCCTCCACTCCCTTGTCAATCAAAAATATGTTCAGTCTTGAATGCCCCAATCACATGGCCATGAAACCACCACGTAAAGCAATCATTCAATTACTTAAATCCATAACAGATCCCTATTCTAGATTTTCCCACAAGGGGAACCATCTTCTCAGCATTAAGAGTTGGTCGAGAACAGTTTGATGCTTGGGAAGTCAATGGTTGGCTTTACCACTTGCACTGGGGCAAGGGCAGCTCAGTGGCACAATAGTTAGCCTCACAGGGACCCAGGTTCAATTTCAGCCTCGGGTCACCGTTTGTATGGAGTTTGCACATTCTCCCTGTCTCTGCGTGGGTTTCCTCCTACAGTCCAAAGACGTGCTGGTTAGGCTGACTGGCCGTGTTAAATTGAGCCGAGGGGGATTAGCCGGGTAAATATGTGGCGTTATGGGGATAGGGTCTGGATAGGATTGTGATTGGTGCAGACCCGATGGGCCAAATGGCCTCCTGCTGTACTGAAGGGATTTTATGACTTCAATAGAACGGCATCTCAAGCAAGCGAACCCAACTTGTCAACGCGAATCCCAATCTGTGATTAATTCCCACCATTCCCCCAATCCTCGAGTATCCCATCTGCAGTCAATCTGTCAATCCAAGGATTGAGCATGGAAACCGGAAGCAGGAGTAGGCCATTCAGCCCTTCGAGCCTGCTCCGCCATTCATTTTGATCATGGCTGATCATCGAACTCAATATCCTGACCTCGCCCCCCCATCCCCCATATCCCTCTTTGGTCCAAAGAGCTATATCTAATTTCTTCTTGAAATCACACAACGTTTTGGCCTCAACTACTTCCTGTGATAGTGACGGCAGTGTTGACATTGATTCTACAGTCCTCAGTTCACAGGATTTATAATGGAGAAACAGGCTATTGGTCCAATCAGTTCATCCCAATGTCAAAGGCTAACATTATCAAATGAGATTCTGCAGTACTACTCCTTCATTCGGTAGGTGAGCCACTCCCCTGATGAAGGGGCAGCACTCTGAAAGCTCATGATTCCAACTAAACCTGTTGGACTTTAACCTTCTCACTGTGCCCACCCCACTCCACACCAACAACTCCGCATCATCAAACTAAATGAGGCACCTAGTATGTGGGGCTCGATGGTCTCCACCTGTTCCTGTACAACAGAAATGTGTCACTCAATCGAAGAATCGCTACTGAGGGAGTGCCGCACTGTCAGAGGGTCGGTGCTGAGGGAGTGCTGCACTGTCAGAGGGTCAGTGCTGAGGGAGCGCTGCACTGTCAGAGGGTCAGTGCTGAGGGAGTGCCGCACTGTCAGAGGGTCAGTACTGAGGGAGTGCTGCACTATCAGAGGGTCAGTGCTGAGGGAGCGCTGCACTGTCAGAGGGTCAGTACTGAGGGAGTGCTGCACTGTCAGAGGGTCAGTACTGAGGGAGTGCTGCACTATCAGAGGGTCAGTGCTGAGGGAGCGCTGTACTGTCAGAGGGTCAGTACTGAGGGAGTGCCGCACTGTCAGAGGGTCAGTACTGAGGGAGTGCCGCACCGTCAGAGGGTCAGTGCTGAGGGAGTGCCGCACCGTCAGAGGGTCAGTACTGAGGGAGTGCCGCACTGTCAGAGGGTCAGTGCTGAGGGAGTGCCGCACTGTCAGAGGGTCGGTGCTGAGGGAGTGCCGCACTGTCAGAGGGTCGGTGCTGAGGGAGTGCTGTACTATCAGAGAGGGAGGATGAGGGGTGACCTGCTAGAGGTGTATAAGGTGTTGAGAGGTCTTGGTCGAGTGGATTCTCGGAGGCTGTTTCCCAGGGCTGAAATGGTCACTACGAGAGGACACAGGTTTAAGCTGATGGGGAGTAGATACAGAGGAGATGTCAGGGGTAAGTTTTTCACTCAGAGAGTGGTGAGTGAGTGGAATCGTCTGCCGTCGGTGGTGGTGGAGGCAAATTCGATAGGATCTTTTAAGAGACTTCTGGGTGAGTACATGGGACTTAATAGGATTGAGGGTTATAGGTAAGCCTAGTAGGCAGGGATATCATCGGCGCAACTTGTGGGCCGAAGGGCCTGTTTGTGCTGTAGTTCTTCTATGTTCTAATAGGGAAGGAGAGGAGGTGTGGGAGACTGGGTGAAAGAAAGAACTGTGTGATGGGAGTCTGGTTCCATCGAATTCACCTCCTGTTATTCTGGCAAATAATGTCACTGATCTCTGTCGCGGAATCCGGAAACAAGGCGAGGACGTTCTGGAGCCAAGAGAGGAAGGTTAGCACACAGACAGAGGGAGAGGAGGAGGAGGAGGGGGTGGCGAGGGAGAGAGAGGGGGGAGGAGGGGGAGAGAGAGGGGGAGGAGGGGGAGAGAGAGGGGGGAAGGTGTGCAGAGCGGGTGACTGGAGTGTTTTCAAGGAAGGCAACACTTCCGGTGTGAAGTGAGACAGTGAGTTAGCGGCGCTCCTGAAGCAGCCTGAGCCGGCTCACTGAGTGCAGATACTGCCAGCTCTGATTCAATGCTGATCTTACCGGTCTCAGCAGTTTCTGGAATGGGAACTTCCACCTCTTCACTGATCCCGTTCAAATGAGGAGCCTCCGGTTCTCTGACCTTCCCTAAGGAATCTGTCCTTCTATCCCCTTTCAGGAAAGAACACACACACACACACACTGCTGTCAGACTGAAACCGAAAGTGGATGTGACTCAGATAACCTCACGGGGTGCGGCTCACACAGGCTCCCTCAGATGTCACTGAGCTCAGAACAACTGCACAATCCAATCGCCGCATTTCTGAATGTGTGACTCATGTTTACATTCAATATTCCCCATTCCCCACACACACACACACACACACACACACACCCTCCCCCACCCAAACACACACACACACCATCCCCACCCCAAACACACACAGACACCCATACTCACACCCCCCCACACACCCCCCCAAACACACACAGACACCCATACTCACACCCCCCCCCACACACACACCCAAACACACACAGACACCCATACTCACACCCCCCCACACACACACCCAAACACACACAGACACCCATACTCACACCCCCCCACACACACCCCCCCAAACACACACAGACACCCACACTCACACCTCCCCACACACCCAAACACACACAGACACCCATACTTACACCCCCCCACACACACCCAAACACACACAGACACCCATACTCACACCCCCCCACACACACACCCAAACACACACAGACACCCATACTCACACCACCCCACACACACACCCAAACACACACAGACACCCATACTCACACCCCCCCACACACACACACCCAAACACACACAGACACCCATACTCACACCCCCCCCACACACACACACACCCAAACACACACAGACACCCATACTCACACCGCCCCCACACACACACCCAAACACACACAGACACCCATACTCACACTCCCCCACACACACCCAAACACACACAGACACCCATACTCACACACCCCCCCCACACACACCAAACACACACAGACACCCATACTCACACCCCCCCCACACACACACCCAAACACACACAGACACCCATACTCACACCCCCCCACACACACACACCCAAACACACACAGACACCCATACTCACACTCCCCCACACACACCCAAACACACACAGACACCCATACTCACACACCCCCCCCACACACACCCAAACACACACAGACACCCATACTCACACCCCCCCCACACACACACCCAAACACACACAGACACCCATACTCACACCCCCCCACACACACACACCCAAACACACACAGACACCCATACTCACACCCCCCCCCACACACACACCCAAACACACACACACACCCATACTCACACGACCCACACACACACACACCCAAACACACACAGACACCCATACTCACACCCCCCCCACACACACACCCAAACACACACAGACACCCATACTCACACCCCCCCACACACACACAGACACCCAAACACACACAGACACCCATACTCACACCCCCACACACACACACCCAAACACACACAGACACCCATACTCACCCCCCCCCACACACACACCCAAACACACACAGACACCCATACTCACACCCCCCCCACACACACACCCCAAACACACACAGACACCCATACTCACACCCCCCACACACACACCCAAACACACACAGACATCCATACTCACACCCCCCCACACACACACCCAAACACACACAGACACCCATACTCACACCCCCCCCCACACACACCCAAACACACACAGACATCCATACTCACACCCCCCCACACACACACCCAAACACACACAGACACCCATACTCACACCCCCCCACACACACCCAAACACACACAGACACCCATACTCACACCCCCCCACACACACACACCCAAACACACACAGACACCCATACTCACACCCCCCCACACACACCCAAACACACACAGACACCCATACTCACACCCCCCACACACACACCCAAACACACACAGACACCCATACTCACACCCCCCACACACACACCCAAACACACACAGACACCCATACTCACACCCCCCACACACAACACCCAAACACACACAGACACCCATACTCACACCCCCCCACACACACACACACCCAAACACACACAGACACCCATACTCACACCCCCCACACACACCCAAACACACACAGACACCCATACTCACACCCCCCACACACACACACCCAAACACACACAGACACCCATACTCACACCCCCCCACACACACACTCAAACACACACAGACACCCATACTCACACCCCCCCCACACACACACCCAAACACACACAGACACCCATACCCACACCCCCCCACACACACACCCAAACACACACAGACACCCATACTCACACCCCCCCCACACACACACACCCAAACACACACAGACACCCATACTCACACCCCCCCCACACACACCCAAACACACACAGACACCCATACTCTCACCCCCCCACACACACCCAAACACACACAGACACCCATACTCACACCCCCCACACACACACTCAAACACACACAGACACCCATACTCACACCCCCCCCACACACACACCCAAACACACACAGACACCCATACCCACACCCCCCCACACACACACCCAAACACACACAGACACCCATACTCACACCCCCCCCACACACACACACCCAAACACACACAGACACCCATACTCACACCCCCCACACACACACACCCAAACACACACAGACACCCATACTCACACCCCCCCACACACACACCCAAACACACACAGACACCCATACTCACACCCCCCCACACACACACACACCCAAACACACACAGACACCCATACTCACACCCCCCACACACACACCCAAACACACACAGACACCCATACGCACACCCCCCCCCCCACACACACACACCCAAACACACACAGACACCCATACTCACACCCCCCCACACACACACCCAAACACACACAGACACCCATACTCACACCCCCCCCACACACACCCAAACACACACAGACACCCATACTCACACCCCCCCACACACCCAAACACACACAGACACCCATACTCACACCCCCCCCACACACACACCCAAACACACACAGACACCCATACTCACACCCCCCCCACACACACCCAAACACACACAGACACCCATACTCACACCCCCACACACACACCCAAACACACACAGACACCCATACTCACACCCCCCCCACACACACACACACACCCAAACACACACAGACACACATACTCACACCCCCCACACACACACACACACCCAAACACACACAGACACACATACTCACACCCCCCCACACACCCAAACACACACAGACACCCATACTCACACCCCCCACATACACACACCCAAACACACACAGACACCCATACTCACACCCCCCCACACACACACCCAAACACACACAGACACCCATACTCTCACCCCCCCACACACACCCAAACACACACAGACACCCATACTCACACCCCCCACACACACACTCAAACACACACAGACACCCATACTCACACCCCCCCCACACACACACCCAAACACACACAGACACCCATACCCACACCCCCCCACACACACACCCAAACACACACAGACACCCATACTCACACCCCCCCCACACACACACACCCAAACACACACAGACACCCATACTCACACCCCCCCACACACACACACCCAAACACACACAGACACCCATACTCACACCCCCCCACACACACACCCAAACACACACAGACACCCATACTCACACCCCCCCACACACACACACACCCAAACACACACAGACACCCATACTCACACCCCCCACACACACACCCAAACACACACAGACACCCATACGCACACCCCCCCCCCACACACACACACCCAAACACACACAGACACCCATACTCACACCCCCCCACACACACACCCAAACACACACAGACACCCATACTCACACCCCCCCCACACACACCCAAACACACACAGACACCCATACTCACACCCCCCCACACACCCAAACACACACAGACACCCATACTCACACCCCCCCCACACACACACCCAAACACACACAGACACCCATACTCACACCCCCCCCACACACACCCAAACACACACAGACACCCATACTCACACCCCCACACACACACCCAAACACACACAGACACCCATACTCACACCCCCCCCACACACACACACACACCCAAACACACACAGACACACATACTCACACCCCCCCACACACCCAAACACACACAGACACCCATACTCACACCCCCCACATACACACACCCAAACACACACAGACACCCATACTCACACCCCCCCACACACACACCCAAACACACACAGACACCCATACTCACACCCCCACACACACACACCCAAACACACACAGACACCCATACTCACACCCCCCCACACACACACCCACACCCACACAGTCCCCCTCACACACACATAAACTGCACCTCTCCCCCCTCCACCTTTCCACACACGCACAAAATAAGTTTTCAGTTCAGATGAAACGTCACGGAGCTGTAAATGATTGTCTGGTTTCCCTCCCCATAGATTAGATCTGATTTATTTTTGTCACATGTATTGGATACAGTGAAAAATATTGTTTCTTGTGCACTGTGCAGACAAAGCATACCGTTCATTGAGTACATGGGGGAAAATGAAAGGATAGAGTGCAGAATATGGAGTCGCGGTTACAGATAGGATGAAGGGAAAGGTCAGCTTAATTTGCGGCAGGGAGGACGCTGTTCTTGAGTCAGTTGGAATGTGATCTAGGACCATTGTATCCTTTTCCCGATGGAAGAAGGTGGAAGAGAGAATGTCGGGTTGTGCGGGGTCCTTGATTATGCTGACTGCTTTCCCGAGGCGGTGGGAAGTGTGGACAGAGTCAGTGGATGGGAGGCTGGTTTGCCTGATGAACTAAGCTTTGTTCATAAACTTTTACAATTGCTTGCGGAGCCACATCAAACTGTGATACAACCAGAAAGAATGGTGCGTCAGTAAAAATTGGTGAGGCTCGTAGCGGACATGCCAACATTCCTTAGCCTTCTGAGGAAGTAAAGGTCTGGGTGGGCTTCCTTAACTATAGTATCAGTGTGGAGGGACCAGGATAGGTTGTTGGTGATCTGAACACCTTGAAACGCTTGATCATTTGCTCTTCGTCACCACTGATGTAGACAGGGGCATGTCCTCAAGTCCGCTTTCTAAAGCTGATGGGGCGGCATGTTGGCGCAGTGGGTAGCACTGCTGCCCCACAGCGCCAGGGTTTGATTCCCAGCTTGGGTCACTCTTTGCGTGTTTCCCTCATGTCTACATGAGTTTCCTCCGGTTTCCTCCCACAGTGCGAAAGACGTGTTGATTAGGGCGCATTGGCCATGCTAAATTCTCCCTCAGTGTCCCCAAACAGGCACCAGAGTGTGGCGACTAGGGGATTTTCACAGTAACTTCATTGCAGTGTCAATGTAAGCTTACTTGTGACTAATAAATAAACGTACTGATCTTCTTCATTTTACTGATATTCAGGAGGATTATTGTCATCAGGCCATTTTACCAGATTCTTTACCCCTTTCCTGTACTCTGTCTGGTCATTGTGTGAGATCCTGTATAGAACCTGCCTAACCTGCTGTCTTATTGATCTTAGCGCTCCTGAGTCTGTGGCGTGTTGTTTGCTGTTTTTGGTTGGTCTCAATGCCATTCTCGGCACACTTCACCATGGTAACGCTCGCCATAAACATAACCTAGCAAGGAACTAGCCATTGAGCGGTCCAGCAATAAATTTACAGCCCTTATCTTACCAACATTTAACCCTTCCATCCAAAGCTGGAGGGAGTGTGTTAATTTAAAACCGGAGGTGGGGATTTCGGAGTTATATGCAGATCAGACTGAATGATGGAAAAGGTTCGGGGTCTCCTCCTGCTCCTGTGCCAATGGTTCAAGGGGTTGTATGGTCTCTTATGTAACCTGCTGGATAGGCTGAATGGACTCCAAGAAATCCTTAGTAACAGGCTAGAGAAGCTAAATAGCAACTTCCGTGTCCTGCCAAACAGATGAGAGAGCCTGAATGGTCGCACCCTGTTCCTGTCTGACAGGTTGGAGGGGTTGTGGCCTTTTGGTTAAGATCGACTGTAGTTTTGGTTTCCTGCGCTTGGGTGAAATCATGAGGCAACACTGAGGTTACATTTGAAGTACTTTTTTAGAGTGTCTTTTGGCTAAGATGTAAACGAGGTCAAGCCTTGGAGAAGGTGCAATCCCTGCCCCCATCAGCTGGGGTCACGTAGGTCAAGTCCAAGACGGGAAGTGGTGAGCCTGTCTTGGCAGCTTGAATCTGAAGTCTCTCACTTGCTGAGACTTAAAAACTGGTTGGGGCACTGAACCTTGCTAACAGGATGGAAGGGCTGAGTGGCCTCCTCCCCTTTGTAGCATTTCAGAAACACACGCGTGAAAAATCGGGGCAAATACACATTCCCTTTGTGAGTAATTGTGCCATTGCAGGTCAGCACTGCCCTCAGGTGTGAGAGTTCAGTACTGCAGCACAGCGCTGCTCTCCAGTGAGAGCCACGATGAAGGAGCAGTGCTCTGAAAGCTCGTGATTCCAAATAATTCTCCGACCTGGTGTTGTGAGACTTTTTACTGTCTCCGGTGTGAGAGTTCAGTACTGCAGCACAGCTCCCCTGGTGGGGAGCAGTCAGTACCGCAGCAGAGGCTGCTTGGCTGGAGACAATACATATCTCTTCAACCTGTGCTTAACTCTCTCTCCACACACTTTGTCTGTGCCTTTAAGGCTTGATGACCTGTAAAGACTCACATTCCAAACATTATCTTGTAAATTGAGTTTGTGTCTATATACGCCCTTTTGTGAACAGAACTCCGGCTCACCTGAAGAAGGAGCGATACTCCAAAAGCTCGTGCTAACAAATAAACCTGTTCAACTTTCATCTGGTGTTGTGAGACTTCTTGGAATTCGGTCCTGCAGTTCAGCAGTACCCTCCGGTGGGAGAGTTCAGTACTGCAGCACAGGCTGGGGAATCGGCTTCCCCTCTTGATTACAAGGGGTCTGAAGTGTGAGATTCCACAGATTGCTAGAGGAATTATTTTGTTCTTGTAACTCCTGGTGACAGTTCCCAGAACATGCCCTTTATAGGCACTTGACATGTAGGAGCCATCTGTTTAGCTTAGCAGAAAATCCATCTTAAAATTAGCAATGAGAATAAAGTTGTATTCGTTTTTGTGTGGTAGGAATTGAACAGTAATACACACCCTCGGTGTGGTTCCATTGTGTAACTGAGTGCAACTTGACTGAGTGAGCAGCTCGGAGTTTGAGGAGCGAGGGAATCTTAAGAGTTTAATCTCTTTCTAAAAATCTTGTTCTATTTGCATTTAGCATTTAGCTACAGTCAACTGTTTAAGTTGCATTTAAGTTTCTTCCAGTCTTAAGCAGGGATGAATACACTGGTGAGCAACTGGAATTAGGTAATTACATAGCTAACTCAATCAGACTTCTGGAGCAGTAGCAGCGTCAACTAATCTAAGGTGGAATAAATACGGCAGTCTTGTACAGAGTGAGAGCAGACAGATTTGATTTGATTTATTATTGTCACGTATTCATATACAATAAAAAGTATTGTTTCTTGTGCTCTATACGGACTAAATATACCATTCATAGAGAAGGAAACAAGAGGGTGCAGAATGTAGTGTTACAGTCATAGCTAGGGTGTGGAGAAAGATCAACTTAGTGCGAGGTAGGTCCATTCAGAAGTCTGTTGGCAGCAGGGAAGAAGCTGTTCTTAAGTCGGTTGGTATGTGACCTTAGACTTTTGTATCTTTTTTCCGATGGAAGAAGGTAGAAGAGAGAATGTCTGGGGTACGTGGCATCCTTAATTATGCTGGCTGCTCTGCCAAGGCTGCAGGAAGTTAGACAGAGTCAATGGATGGGAGGCTGGTTTGTGTGATGGATTTGGCTATGTTCATGACATTTTGTAGTTCCTTGCGGTCTTGGGCAGAGCAGGAGCCCATACCAAGCTGTGATACAACCAGAAAGAATACTTTCCATGGTGCAACTATAAAAATTGGTGAGAGTCATAGCTGGCATGCCAAATTTCCTTAGTCTTCTGAGAAAGTAGAGGCGTTGGTGGGCTTTCTTAACTGTAGTGTTGGCATGGGAGGGACCAGGACAGGTTGTTGGTGATCTGGACACTGAAAAACGTGAAGCTCTCAAATCTTTCTACTTTGTCCCCGTTGAAATAGACAGGGATGTGTTCTCCACTACGCTTCCTGAAGTCGATGACAATCTCCTTCATTTTGTTGACATTGAGGGAGAGATTATTGTCGCTGTTCACCAGATTCTCTATCAGAGTGAGCAGCTGGGAGTTTGGTGACTGTAGGAGTTCTGTGAAGAGGGAAAGGCATGCTCCCCTCTCATTTTAACTTTGTCAGCCACACTCACTTGCGGTGAGATTTTCCAGCCTTCCAGCCACGTGTTTCTCACCGGCAGGAAGTGGCATGTTGTTCGCTAGCGGCGAGATTCTCTAGTCTGCCACTGTCAATGGAAATTACAATCGATGTCACTCCCACCCCACTGGAGAATCCTGCCAGCATGAATGGCTGGAGAATTTGGCCTTGGTTCTTACTTCAGAAACTGATGATTGAGTAAATGGTAAGTTATTCTACTTATTTTGTTTGTAATTGATAGATTGTAAAGTTAAGGTGTGGCAGGGCAACTCGGCTGAGTGGGATGTGTATCCTGTTACACGTGGGAAGTCAGGAACGCACCGTGTGTGGTAGACAAACACATCTGCTGGAGCTCAGGGTTTCCTAACTTGAGCCGGAGTCATTGCGGTG
This sequence comes from Carcharhinus amblyrhynchos, assembly GCF_965287045.1. NCBI lineage: Eukaryota > Metazoa > Chordata > Chondrichthyes > Carcharhiniformes > Carcharhinidae > Carcharhinus > Carcharhinus amblyrhynchos. The sequence continues at coordinate 130,780 of NW_027650183.1, read as the reverse complement.
CATCTGTGACGTAGAGAACTAAGCACATGGCATGTTAAAGGATGTGGCCACACTGCAGGTTAGGAGTATGCGGGCAGAGAGCGAATGAGTAACTGCCACCGCAGTCTTAAAGAACCAGGAGGGTAGTGCGGGGGTCAATCTCACCCGCTAACCGGGCTTCCGTTTTCGCGACTGGTGAAGGTGATGCTTCCTCAGGGGAGTGCAGTAATGGCAAAGTCTACAGCACGTGGGTAACTCAGCTGCACAGGAGGGTAGAAAGAAGAGTGGACAGGCATTACAGACAGGGGATTTATCGGCTGGGGAGCCGACAGACCTTTCTGTGGTTGTAGGCTTGACTCCAGGGTGGTATGTTGCCTCCCTGGTGCCAAGCTCAAGGATGTCACAGAGTTGGCTGCAAAACATTCTCCCGGGGAGGATGATCAGCCCACATTGGTACCAACCACATGCGTAGGATGAGGTCCCAAAATTAGATTTTAGGGAGTTAGGAAAGAAATCATAAAACAGGACCTTGAAAGCAGTAATCTCAGGATTAACCCCAGTCCCATACGCACATGGGAATAGTCAGACTGAGCAACTGAAAATCATGGCTGAGATACTGGTATAGGAAGGAGGGTATGAGATTGCCGAGGCAACTGGGCCAATTCTGAAGCAAGTGGGAGCTGTACAAGATGGACAAGTTGCACCTTGACAGGATCAGGACTGACATCCTGGCAGGACGTTGTGCCAGTCTGTTGGGCGGGGTTCAAACTAGAATGGAGGAGCGATTTGGGAACCAGGTAGGGAGATCAGATTGGAGGGAAGCAAAACTGGGAAGTAGAAAGTAGTTTGCAAAATTAGAAGGTGAAGAAAGTGACTATAAACATCAAATAAGATGTTAGAATCCGTCATCAAGGAGGAAATAGCGAGGCATCTTGAGGGGAATTGCTTGATAGAGCAGACGCAGCACGGTTTCATTAAAGGGAAGTCGTGTCTGACAAATTTACTGGAGTTCTATGAGGATGTCTCTAGGGCGGTGGATAGAGGAGAGCCGGTGGATGTGGTCTTTCTTGATTTTCAGAAGGCATTTGACAAGGTACCTCACAAGAGGTTATTGCAGAAGGTCAGGGGACATGGAGTTGGGGGTCGGGTGTTAGCGTGGATAGAGGATTGGTTGTCAAATAGGAGGCAGAGAGTGGGGGTCAATGGGTGCTATTCGGATTGGCGGTTGGTGACTAGTGGAGTGCCCCAGGGGTCGGTGCTGGGGCCTCAGCTATTTACCATTTATATAGATGATCTGGAGGAGGGAACCGAGTGTATGGTGTCGAAATTTGCTGATGACACCAAGATTGGGGGAACGGCAAATTGCACGGAGGGTGTGGAGAGTCTGCAGAAGGATCTAGATAGGCTGGGCGAATGGGCCAGGAAATGGCAAATGGAATTTAATGTTGGCAAGTGCGAGGTGGTCCACTTTGGTAGGAATAATGGTAGGAAGGACTATTACTTACGGGGCGAAAAACTGCAGCAGGCGACTGTTCAGAGGGACCTCGGGATCCTTGTGCATGAGTCGCAAAAACCCAGCCTGCAGGTGCAGCAGGTGGTCAGGAAGGCGAATGGGATGCTGGCCTTCATCGCGAGGGGGATTGAATATAAAAGTAGGGAGGTCTTGCTGCGGCTGTATAGGGCATTGGTGAGGCCGCAGCTGGAGTACTGTGTGCAGTTTTGGGCGCCGTACTTACGCAAGGATATTTTGGCCTTGGAGGGAGTGCAGAGGAGGTTCACTAGGCTGATACCAGAGTTGAGGGGGTTGAGCTATGAGGAGAGGATGGGATGGATAGGATAGAGGTGGAGAGGCTCTTCCCGCTCAGAAAGGACAGTAGGACTAGGGGGCACAGCCTCAAGATAAAGGGGGGGCAGAGTTGAGGAGGAACTTTTTCACTCAAAGGGTGGTGAATCTCTGGAATTCTCTGCCCGTTGAAGTGGTGGAGGCTGCCTCGCTAAATATTTTTAAGACGCGGGTTGATGGGTTTTTGATAAGCGAGGGGATTAAGGGTTATGGGGAGAGGGCGGGAATGTGGAACTGAGCCACGACAGATCAGCCATGATCTTATTGAATGGCGGGGCAGGCTCGAAGGGCTAGATGGCCTACTCCTGCTCCTATTTCTTATGTTCTTATGTTCTTATGTTATTTAAGATCAGTGTGTGGAATAATGTCAAAAAGACAAAGTTAAGGGCACTCTATCTGAATGCGCACAACATTCTCGACAAGGTCAATGATTCAAAGTCACAAATAGAGATAAATGACTAAGATCTCATTGCTATTATGGAGATGGCGCCACAAGGTGACCGAGACTAGGATAGTCATCGTTTAGGCAGGAAAGGGAAAGGATCAGGTAAGGACCACAAATTTCTTAAAATAAATAATTGAGCCAGATAGGCTTTAAGTAACAAGCAATGATAATTTAATGGTTAGAATTACTGAGACCATCTTTCATTTCCAGATTTTACGAATTGAATTTAGATTCTTCCAAGTGCTGTGTTGGATTTGAATGTGTGTCCCAGAATATCAATAATGTGGACAATGAATTCCTGGAGTGTATATAAACTGGATTAATGGAGCATTACATTGAAGAACCAGCGAAGGATCAGTCTTTAGGAAAGAGTGATCATAACATTTTACGTTAAGTTGGAAAGTGACAGAATTCATTCCAAAACCAGGGTGTAACATCTGAATGGAGAGAAGTGTGAAGGTATGCGGGTACAAGTAGGCTATGGTGGATTTGGAAAATGCATCAAAATGTTAGACAGGCAATGGCTAGTATTTAAAGAGGTATTACATGGTCTACAACAAATATACACTCGTCCAAGACACAAATATCCAACAGGAAAGGTAATTCCATCATGGTCAACAAAGCAAGTTAACGATTGCATTAGATCAAAGGAAGTGACTTATAAAGTTGCCAGAGAAAGTGGTAAACCTGAGTTTTGGAAGCAATTTAAAATCCAACAAAGGCGGACGAAAAAACTGATAAAGAAAGGGAGAAGAAAATATGGATGCAAGCTAGCAAGAAAGATAAAGTCAGATTTTAAACACTTCTTTAGACATGTGGAAAGGAAAAGATTATCCAGGACAAATGTGGTGGGAGACAGAGGAATTCATATTGGCGAACAGAGAAATGGCAGAGAAATTAAACAATTACTTTCAGGGGGGCAGTTTAGAACAGAGTTGAGGAGGAACTTCCTCACTCAAAGGGTGGTGAATCTCTGGAATTCTCTGCCCGTTGATGTGGTGGAGGCTGCCTCGCTCAATATATTGAAGTCATGGGTAGATAGGTTTTTGGTAGGCAAGGGAATTAAGGGTTATGGGGAGAAAGCGGGAAAGTGGAACTGAGCCACTTCAGATCAGCCATGATCTTATTGAATGGCGGGGCAGGCTCGAAGGGCTAGATGGCCTACTCCTGCTCCTATTTCTTATGTTCTGTCTTCACAGAGAAAATCTCCACAAAATACTAGGGAGCCAAGGGGCTTGTGAAACTGAGTGACTGAAAGAAACTAATATTAACAAAGAGGTAGAACACAAAACAGTTAATAAGATTGAAGGTTGATAAATCCTCTGGACCTGATGAGCGATGTCCCAGAGTGTCGAAGGAGGTGGTCAAAGGGATTGCGGATGCACTGTGGTTACCTTTCAATCAAGAACGGTTCCCACAAACCGGAAGGTCGTAAATGTCACCCCACTATTTAAGAAGGGAGAGATAAGTTATGGGGAGAGGGCGGGAAAGTGGAACTGAGCAGCGACAGATCAGCCATGATCTTATTGAATGGCGGGGCAGGCTCGAAGGGCTGGATGGCCTACTCCTGCTCCTATTTCTTATGTTCTTATGTTCTTAAGGGAGGAAGAGAGCAAATGGAGAACGAGAGAACTTGGCCTCATAGCGAGAGGATTGGAGTATCAGAATAGAAACATAGAAACACTACAGCACAATACAGACCCTTCGGCCCACAAAGCTGCGCCGAACATGTCCCGTAGGGATGCTTTGCTGCATTTGTATGGGGCGTTGATGAGGCCACACCTGGAATATTGGCCGCAATTCTCTCATCGTGACCTCCAACTCTTCTGTTGGCTTGCGGTGGGATTTGTGCGTGAGCCAGGGATGCATGTGCGTCTCCCAGAGCTGCAAACAGTAGCCGGACAGACCACACTGGAGACAAGTGGAAAGACAGGTAAATCATTTAAATCTTGGGCACTGCCCAAGGGACAAAGTTCCCATGCCCAGGGACACCTTGGCACTGCCCACTGGGCATCAGGCAGTGCCGAGGAGACAGGGCCTAGGGGTAATTGGTGGAGTTGGGAGATCCTGCTCTGCAGACAGGTTCAGTCTGGGCTTGAGGGAGGGCAGCGATTGGTGTGGGTTGGAGGGGTTTGGTCTGCTGAGGGGGGTGGAATGGGGGTGGGGGGGGGTGCAGGGTTCTGATCCCAGCAGGAGGGGTGTGACGGGGGTCGGGGGATCACCACTGCTGGGGGAGTAGGCTCTGCATCGGGCTGGTCCGGGAATGAGATGGTCAGGTCTGGCCCAGGAATTGCTGTGGGGGCCACGATTGGGCTGTGGGAAGGCAGGGGGCTGGAGGGGCAGCACCGTGGTGGTCCTGGGCTGACCAGCGATTGAGCTGGTTAGCAAACGGGGAGTCTGACAGAGCAGGGCCACTGCGCAAGAGCGGAGTTCCAGAGCTGTCAAACTCCGGCGTGGGTAGGCCCCGCTCCCCTGGGTTTGAAATGATATTCATGGTTGGGACCCCTGCAGTGCACAGAGAGCAGAGATTCAGGCGAGAAGCTGAACTGACAAAACAGTCCGAACTTAGAACAGTTCTCCCACCAATTCAGCACTTTTGGGAGAATCGCCTCTATAGCATGTGGTTTCGGTGTCCTTATCTGATGAGGAATGCCCATGCTATAGACAGACTGGAGCGAAGTTTACCAGGATGATTCCCGGGTTGGCAGGTCTCTCATCTGAGGAGAGACTAAGTCGATTAGGATTATATTCATTGGAGTTCAGAAGAGTGAGAGGGGATCCCATAGAAACTTATAAAATTCTAACAGGGTTAAACAGGGTAGATTCAGAGAGAATGTTCCCGATGGTGGGGGCGTCCAGAACTAAGGGTCATAGTTTGAGGATAAGGGGTAAACCTTTTAGAACTGTGAGGAGAAATTTCTACACCCAGACCGTGGTGAATGTGTGGAATTCACTCCCACAGAGAGTAATTGAGGCCAAAATGTTGTGTGATTTCAAGAGGAAATTAGATATAGCTCTTGGAGATAAAGGGATCAAGGGATATGGGGGAAGGGGGGATCAAGATGTTGAATTCAATGATCAGCCATGATAAGAACATAAGAAATAGGAGCAGGAATAGGCCATCTAGCCCCTCGAGCCTGCCCTGCCATTCAATAAAGTCATGGCTGATCTGAAGTGGATCCCTTCCACTTTCCCGCTTTCTCCCCATAACCCTTAATTCCCCTGTCTATCAGAAACCTATCTACCCGTGACTTAAATATATTCAGCGAGGTAGCCTCCACCACTTCAACGGGCAGAGAATTCCAGAGATTCACCACCCTTTGAGTGAAGAAGTTCCTCCTCAACTCCGATCTAAACTGCGCCCCCCCTTATTTTGAGGCTGTGCCCTCTAGTCCTGCTGTCCTTTCTAAGCAGGAAGAATCTCTCTACCTCTACCCTATCCATCCCCTTCATTATCTTATAAGTCCCTATAAGATCCCCCCTCATCCTTCTAAACTCCAATGAGTACAGACCCAGTCAATTCAATCTCTCCTCATAGGCCAACCCCCTCATCTCTGGTATCAGCCTAAATTATGATCATAATTAATGGCTCGGAAGGCCAAATGGCCGACTCCTGCTTCTAGTTTCCATGTGTGTTTCTATGTTGTTTGACGTCAATAGTAGAGAAAATGTTAGAAGCTATGTAAGGATGTGATAACTGGACACTTTGAAAATAATGATATGACAGGGCAGAGCCCACATGGATTTATGGAAAGGGAAATCATGCTTGACAAACCTGTTGAATTTTTATGAGAGTGATATTTGTAGCATAAATACTGGATGTCATATGTTTGGATTTTATGAAAGCTTTTGATCAGGTCCTATACAGGAGGTTGTTAAATAAAATTAGAGTACCTGGGATTGGGGAAATATACTGGTATAGATTTAGAATTGGTTAACAGACAGAAAGCAGTGAGTAGGAATAAATGGGCCATTTTCTAGATACCAGTTTGTTACTAATGGGGTCTCACAAGGATCAGTGCAGGGGCCACAGCTTTTCACAATCCATAGCATGATTTGGATCATAGGATTATAGAACCCTGCAGTACCGAAGAAGGCCATTCAGCCCATCAAGTCTGCACCCACCGCAATCACACCCGGTCTATCCCCATAACCCCATGTATTTATCCTATTAGTCCCCCTGACTAATTGGCAATTTAGCATGGCCAATGAACCTAATCTGCACACCTTTGGAATGTGGGAGGAAACCAGAACACCCAGAGGAAACACACACAGACACGGGGAGAATGTGCAAACTCTGTACGGCCCTTGACCCAAGCCAGGGATGGAACCCAGGTCCTTGGCGGTGTGAGGCAGCAGTACTGTGCCACTGCGCCACTCCATCCTTGGGGATCAGTTATATCACTTCCAAATTTGCTGACAACACAAACCTAGGTGGAAAATGTCAATTGTGAGGAGGCTGCAAGGAAGTTTCCAGCTGATTTGGACAGGCTCAGTGAATTAGCAAGAGCAAGAGGCAGTTGTAGGGGATTCTATAATTAGGGGGATTGATAGCATCCTTTGTACGCCAGGTCATGAGACCCGCATGGTATGTTACCTGCCAGGTGCCAGGGTGAGGGACATCTCTGACTGGCTTGAAAGGATATTGGAGTGGGAGGGGGACGATACAGTTGCTGTGGTCCATGTTGGGGCAAATAACACAGGCAAGACTAGAAAAGAGGGGCAGTTTGGGAACTGTAAAGCAATAGGAACTAAATTAAAGAGCAGGTCCTCAAGGGCTACAATCTCACGTGCAAATTGGCGTACAGTTGGGAGAATTAGGGAGGTTAACACGTGACTAAAGAAATGGTGTGGGAAAGAGGGGTTCCATCTCATGGGGCATAGGAACCGGAACTGGGACAGAAGGAATCCGTATCGTTGGGACGGTCTTCATCTGAATCGATCTGGGACCATTGTTCTAGCGAAAAGGATAAATAGGGTGGTCACAAGGACTTTCAGCTAACAAGTTGAGGGGGAAGGCAAAAGTAGAACTATGGGATGTATAACGGTAATGGAAAGCAAAGCAGCAGGTTAGCATGTGGGGTTCCCAATAGATCGAAAATCAGGAAAAAAGTTAAAGGGAAGGAGAACGCAGGAGATATTATTAATGGAGGTGTTAGAATTCAAAAAGAAGGGTCAAAAACTAGCATAAGGGCACTTTATCCGAATGCTTGTAGCATTCGAAACAAGATAAGTAAATTGACGGTACAAATCATCACGGATGATTTGGTGGCCATACACAAAGATGGTTGCAAGATGGTCACGACTGGAGTATCAGACTGTTTGAAAGGTAAGGAAGGTGGTGTAGCTCTGATATTTAAGACACTGATCGGCGTAGTCTATAGGCCACCAAATAATGACATTCTGGTGGGGCAAGGAATAACAAAGAAATAACTGATCCATGTAAAACTGGTGCAGCAATTATCATGGGGGATTTTAATCTACATATTAATTGGTCAAACCAGGTCGGTCAAGGCAGCCTTGAGGAGGAGTTCATAGAATGTATCAGTGATAGCTTCCTTGAACAGTGCGTAATGGAACTTACGAGGGAGCAAGCTATCCTAGATCTGTTCTTGTGTAACAATGATGTGGGTATGCCGGCGTTGGACTGGCGTAATCGGTTGGATTAAAACCTGGTGTTGTCAGACTTTTTACTTGTGTAACAAGACAGGAATAATAAATGATCTTACAGTTCTTCCTCTCGAAGAAACAATCACAGTACAGTTGAATTTAAAATACAGATGGAGCGTAAGAAGGTAAAATCCAATGCCAGTTTCTTGCACTTAAACAAAGGAGATTCCAATGGGATGAGGGAGGAGGTAGACTGGGAGCAAAAGTTTAATGGTGGGACAATTGAGGAACAGTGACCGACTTTCAAAGCGATTTTTCACAATGCTCAGCAAAAGTGTTAAGGAAGGACTGTAAGAAAAAGAGATTGCCAGCCATGGATATCTAAGGAAATAAAAGAGGGTATCAATTTGAAAGAAAATGCATACAAAGTGGCAAAGATTAGTGGAAAACGAGAGGATTGGGAAACCTTTAAAGGTCAATAGAAAGCCATGAAAAAATCTATAAAGAAAAGTAAGGTAGATTATGAGAGTAAACTAGCTCAGAATATAAAAACAGGTAGCAAAAGTTTCTACAATATACAAAATGAAAAAGAGTGGTTAAAGTAAACATTGGTCCTTTAGAGGATGAGAAGGGGGATGCAATAACCAGAAATGAGAAAATGGTTGAGGCATTGAACAGGTATTTTGGGTCAGTCTTCACAGTGGAAGACACAAATAATATGCCAAAAATTGATGATAGGAAGGCTATGGCAGGTGAGAACCTAAAAACTACCATTATCACAAAAGAGGTAGTGTTGGACAAGCTAATGGGTAGACAAGTCTCCTGGTCCTGATGGAATGAATCCCAGGGTACTAAAAGGGATGGTGGAGAGAAACAGCAAATGTACTAGTGGTAACTTAACAAAATTCGCTGGACTCTGAGGTGGTCCCAGCAAATGTGACACCACTGTTTAAAAAAGGAGGTAGACAAAAGGTGGAGGCAGTTAGTTTAACCTCTGCATTAGGAAAAATGCTTGAATCTATTATCAAGGAAGAAATAGCGAGACATTTGGATATAAATTGTCCCATTGGGAAGATGCAGCATAGGTTCATGAAGGGCAGGTCACGTTTGACTAACTTGGTGGAATTCTTTGAGAACATTACATATGCAGTAGACAATGGGGAACCTGTGGATATGTTGTACCTGGATTTCCACAAGGCATTTGACAAGATGCCGCACCAAACTCTGCTACATAAGATAAAGGTACACAATGTTACAGGTAATGTATTAGCATGGATAGACAATTGGTTAACTAACAGAAAGCAAAGAGTGGGGATAAATGGGTGTTTTTCTGGTTGGTGATCAGTGACTAGTGGTGTGCCTCAGGGAAAGGTGTTGGGACTAAAATTGTTTATGGTTTACATAGATAATTTGGAGCTGGGGACCAAGTGTAGTGTGTCAAAATTCGCAGGTACACTAAGATGGGTGGCAGAGCAATGTGTGCAGGGGACACTGAAAGTCTGCAAAGGGATATAGATAGACTAAGTGAGTGGGCAAGGGTCTGGCAGATGGAGAACAATGTTGGTAAATGTGAGGTCATCCATTTTGGTAGGAATAACAGCAAAATGGACTATTATTTAAATGGTAAAAAATTGCACCATACTGCTGGGTGTCTTGTGAATGAATCACAAAATGTTGGTTTGCAGGTACAGCAAGTAATTAAGAAGGCAAATGGAATTTTGTCCTTTACTGCTGGAGGGATGGAGTTCAAAAACAGGGAGGTTATGGTACAACTGTATAAGGTGCTGGTGAGGCCACACCTGGAGTACTGTGTACAGTTTCGGTCTCCTTACTTGTGAAAGGATATATTAGCACTGGAGATTCACTAGATTGATTCTGGAGTTGAGAGGGTTGACTTATGAGGAGAGACTGAGTAGACTGGGGCTATAATCATTGGAATTCAGAAGAATGAGGGGAGATCTCATAGAAACATGTAAGATTAAGAAGGGAATAGATAAAGTAGAAGCAGGGAAGTTGCTTCCACTAGGGGGCATGGCTCTAAGTAAGGGGAGCAGATGTAGAACTGAGTTGAGGAGGAACTTCTTCACCCAAAGGGTTGTGAATCTGTGGAATTCCCTGCCCAGTGAAGCAGTTGAGGCTACCTTATTGAATGTTTTTAAGGCAAGGATAGATAATTTTTTGAACAGTAAAGGAATTAAGGGTTATGGTGAGCGGGTGGGTAAGTGGAGCTGAGGCCACAAAAAGATCAGCCATGATCTTATCGAATGGCGGAGCAGGCTCGAGGGGCTAGATGGCCTATTCCTGCTCCTAGTTCTTATATTCTTACGTCAGATGGAGTATGTGTGAATAACTGTCAACCTATCCACTTTGGTATAAAACAGCAGAAAGAAATAATATTTCTTAAACAGTGAGAGATTGGGAAGTGTTGATGTCCAAAGAGACCTGGGTGCCCTTGTTCATAAGTTGCTGAAGCAATTAAGAAGGAAATGCTATGTTGGCTTTCATTGCAAAGGATATGACAGAAGTGAAGATGTCTTGCTGATGTTGTGTAGAACCTTGGTGAGTCCACATTTGGGGTATTGCATGCACTTTTGGTCTCCTAAGTTGGAATACATTTGCCATAGAAGGAGTGCAACAGAAATCTACCAGGTTAATCGCGGGGAAGGCGAGTTTGTTTTCTGAGGAGAGTTTAGAGAAACTGGATCCATACTCTACAGTTTTGTTGTTTTCCAGTGTGTAGCACACGCTCCCCCAGTGTTATCGAGTGTGTAACCCACTCCCCCCCCGAGTGTTATCGAGTGTGTAACACAGTCTCCCCCCCAGCGTTATCCAGTGTGTAACACACCCTCCCTCCAGTGTTATCCAGTATGTAATATACTCTCCCACCAATGTTATACAGTGTGTAACACACTCTCCTCCAGTGTTATCCAGTGTGTAACACACTCTTCCCCCGAGTGTTATCCAGTGTGTAACACACCCTCCCTCCAGTGTTATTTAGTATGTAACACACTCTCCCTCCAGTGTTATCCAGTGTGTAACACATTCTTCCCCTGAGTGTTATCCAGTGTGTAACACACTCTCCTCCAGTGTTATCCAGTGTGTAACACACTCTCCTCCAGTGTTATCCAGTGTGTAACACACTCTTCCCCCGAGCGTTATCCAGTGTATAACACACTCTCCTCCAGTGTTATCCAGTGTGTAACATACTCTTCCCCCGAGCGTTATCCAGTGTGTAACACACCCTCCCTCCAGTGTTATCCAGTGTGTAACATACTCTCCTCCAGTGTTATCCAGTGTGTAACACACTCTCCTCCAGTGTTATCCAGTGTGTAACACACTCTCCTCCAGTGTTATCCAGTGTGTAACACACTCTTCCCCCGAGTGTTATCCAATGTGTAACACACTCTTCCCCCGAGCGTTATCCAGTGTATAACACACTCTCCTCCAGTGTTATCCAGTGTGTAACACACCCTCCCTCCAGTGTTATCCAGTGTGTAACACACTCTCCTCCAGTGTTATCCAGTGTGTAACATACTCTTCCCCCGAGTGTTATCCAGTGTGTAACACACCCTCCCTCCAGTGTTATTCAGTATGTAACACACTCTCCCTCCAGTGTTATCCAGTGTGTAACACACTCTTCCCCCGAGTGTTATCCAGTGTGTAACACACTCTCCTCCAGTGTTATCCAGTGTGTAACACACTCTTCCCCCGAGTGTTATCCGGTGTGTAACACACACTCCTCCAGTGTTATCCAGTGTGTAACACACTCTTCCCCCGAGTGTTATCCAGTGTGTAACACACTCTCCTCCAGTGTTATCCAGTGTGTAACACACTCTTCCCCCGAGTGTTATCCGGTGTGTAACACACACTCCTCCAGTGTTATCCAGTGTGTAACACACTCTTCCCCCGAGTGTTATCCAGTGTGTAACACACTCTCCTCCAGTGTTATCCAGTGTGTAACACACTCTTCCCCCGAGTGTTATCCAGTGTGTAACACACACTCCTCCAGTGTTATCCAGTGTGTAACACACCCTCCCTCCAGTGTTATTCAGTATGTAACACACTGTCCTCCAGTGTTATCCAGTGTGTAACACACTCTTCCCCCGAATGTTATCCAGTGTGTAACACACTCTCCCACCAACGTTATCCAGTATGTAATATACTCTCCCCCCATGTTATCCAGTGTGTAACACACTCTTCCCCCGAGTGTTATCCAGTGTGTAACACACCCTCCATTCAGTATTATCCAGTATGTAATATACTCTCCCCCCATGTTATTCAGTGTGTAACACACTCTCCCACCAATGTTATCCAGTGTATAACACAATCTCTCCCCAGTGGTATCCAGTGTGTAACACACTCTCCCCCAAGTGTTATCCAGTGATTAACCCACTCTTCCCCCAGTGTTATCCAGTGTATAACACACTCTCCTCCAGTGTTATTAAGTAAGTAACACACTCTCCCCCCAGTGTTATCCAGTGTGTAACACACTCTCCCCCGCGGTGTTATCCAGTGTATAACACAGTCTCCCCCCAGTGTTATCCAGTGTATGACACACTCTCCCTCCAGTGTTATCCAGTGTATGACACACTCTCCTCCCAGTGTTATCCAATATATAACACACTCACCCCCAGTGTTATCCAGTGTGTAACACACTCTCCCCCCAGTGTTATCCAGTGATTAACTCACTCTCCCCCCCACAAAGTGTTATCCAGTATGTAACACACACTCCCCCCAATGTTATCCAGTGTGTAACACAAGCTCCCCCCAGTGTTATCCAGTATGTAAAATACTCTCCCCCAGTGTTATCCAGTATGTAACAAATGCTCCCCCCAGTGTTATCCAGTGTGTAACACACGCTCCCCCCAGTGTTATCCAGTATGTAATACACTCTCCTCCCAGTGTTATCCGCTGTGTAACACATTTTTCCCCCAGTGTTATCCAGTGTGTAACACACCTTTCCCCCCAGTATTATCCAGTGTGTAACACACACCCCTCCCATTGTTATCCAGTATGTAACACACTCAGTGTGGTCCAGTGTGTGTAAGATTTGATTTTTTTATTGTCAAATGTATTAACATGTGACAATAAAACGCGGCACGGTGGTGCAGTGGTTAGCACTGCTGCCCCTCAGCACCAAGGACCTGGGTTCAATTCCCGACTTGGGTCATTGTCTGTGCAGAGTCTGCATGTTCTCCCCGTGTCTGCATGGGTTTCCTCCAGATGCTCCGGTTTCCTCTCACAGTCCGAAAGTCGTGCAGGTCAGGTGGATTGGCCATGCTCAATTCTCCCTCAGTGGGACAGGCGCCGGAGTGTGGCATCTAGGAAATTTTCTCTGTGACTTCATTGCCGTGGGAATGTAAACCAGCTTGTGACACTAATAAATAAACTTCGACTTTTTTGGGCAGCACAGTGGTTAACGCTGCTGCTTCACAGCTCCAGGGACCTGGATTTGATTCCCGGCTTGGGTCACTGTCTGCATGGAGTTTGTACATTCTCCTTGTGTCTGTGTGGGTTTCCTCCGGGTGCTCCAGTTTCCTCCCACAGTCTAAAGATGTGCGGGTTAGGTTGATTGGCCTTGCTAAATTGATGCATAGGTGAGAGAATTAGTAGGTAAAATATGTTCGGACACGGGGGTAGGGCCTGGGTGGGATTGTGCTCAGTGTAGACTCGATGGGCCAAATGGCCTCTTTCTGTACTGTAGGGTTTCTATGATAACATACAGTGAAAAGTATTATTTTTTTGTGCACTATACAGACAAAAACAACCATTCACTGAGAAGGAAACAAGAGAGTGCAAAATGTAGTGTTATAGTCATAGCTAGGGTGTAGAGAAAGATCAACTTATTGCAAGGTAAGTCTATTTAAAAGTCTGGCAGCAGCAGGAAAGAAGCTGTTATTGAGTCAGTTGGTACATGACCTCAGACCTTTGTATCTTTTTCCCGAAGGAAGAAGGTGGAAGAGAGAATGTTCGAGGTCCCTGGCATCCTTAATTACGCTGGCTGCTTTTCTGAGGTAGCGGGAAGTATAGACAGAGTCAATGGTTGGGAGGCTGGTTTGCGTGGTGGATTAGGCTACATTCACAATCTTTTATAGTTCCTTGCGGTCTTGGGCAGAGCAGGAGCCAGACCAAGCTGTAATACAACCAGAAAGAATGCTTTCCATGGTGCATCTGTAAAAGTTGGTAAGAGTCATAGCTGACATGTCAAGTTTCCTTAGTCTCCTGAGAAAGTAGAGGCGTTGGTGAGCTTTCTTAACGATAGTGTTGGCATGGGGAGACCAGGACAAGTTGTTGGTGATCTGGACAGCTAAAAACTTGAAGCTCTCGACATTTTATTCTTCGTCCCCAGAGCGTAAAACACTCTTCCCCCCACTGTAATCCCATGTCTAACGCACTCTCCCCCCCAGTGTTATCCAGTGTGTAACACACTCTCCTCCAGTGTTATACAGTACGTAACACACCCCCCCAAGTGTTATCCAGTGTATAATACACTCTCCCCCCCGTGTTATCCAGTGTATAATACACTCTCCCCCCAGTATTATCCAGTGTATAACACACTCTCCCCCCAGTGTTATTCAGTGTATAACACACTGCCCCCAGTGTTATCCAGTGTATAACACACTGCCCCCAGTGTTAACCAGTGTGTAACACACTCTCCCCCCAGTGTTATCCAGTGTGTAACACACTCTCCCCCCAGTGTTATCCAGTGTATAACACACTCTCCCCCCAGTGTTATTCAGTGTATAACACACTCTCCCCCCAGTGTTATCCAGTGTATAACACACTGCCCCCAGTGTTATCCAGTGTATAACACACTCTCCCCCCAGTGTTATCCAGTGTATAACACACTCTCCCCCCAGTGTTATCCAGTGTATAACACACTGCCCCCAGTGTTATCCAGTGTATAATACACTCCCCCAAGTATTATCCAGTGTATAACACACTCTCCCCCCAGTGTTATTCAGTGTATAACACACTGCCCCCAGTGTTATCCAGTGTATAACACACTGCCCCCAGTGTTAACCAGTGTATAACACACTCTCCCCCCAGTGTTATCCAGTGTATAACACACTGCCCCCAGTGTTAACCAGTGTGTAACACACTCTCCCCCCAGTGTTATCCAGTGTATAACACACTCTCCCCCCAGTGTTATTCAGTGTATAACACACTCTCCCCCCAGTGTTATCCAGTGTATAACACACTGCCCCCAGTGTTATCCAGTGTATAACACACTCTCCCCCCAGTGTTATCCAGTGTATAACACACTCTCCCCCCAGTGTTATCCAATGTATAACACACTCTTCCCCCCAATGTTATCCAGTGTATAACGCACTCTCCCCCCAGTGTTATCCAGTGTATAACACACTGCCCCCAGTGTTATCCAGTGTATAACACACTCTCCCCCCAGTGTTATCCAGTGTATAACACACTCTCCCCCCAGTGTTATCCAATGTATAACACACTCTTCCCCCCAATGTTATCCAGTGTATAACGCACTCTCCCCCCAGTGTTATCCAGTGTATAACACACTGCCCCCAGTGTTATCCAGTGTATAACACACTCTCCCCTCAGTGTGTTATCCAGTGTGTAACACACTCTCTTCCAGTGTTATGCAGTATGTAACACACTTCTCCCCCACCCCCCCCCCCAGTGTTATCCAGTGTGTAACACACTCTCCCCCCAGTGTTATCCAGTGTGTAACACACTCTCCCCCCAGTGTTATCCAGTGTATAACACACTCTCCCCCCAGTGTTATCCAGTGTGTAACACACTCTCCTCCCAGTGTTATCCAGTGTATAACACACTCTCCCCCCGGTGTTATCCAGTGTATAACACACTCTCCCCCCGGTGTTATTCAGTGTATAACACACTCTCCCCCCAGTGTTATTCAGTGTATAACACACTCTCCCCCCAGTGTTATCCAGTGTATAACACACTCTCCCCCCGGTGTTATTCAGTGTATAACACACTCTCCCCGCAGTGTTATTCAGTGTATAACACACTCTCCCCCCAGTGTTATCCAGTGTATAACACACTCTCCCCCCAGTGTTATCCAGTGTATAACACACTCTCCCCCCAGTGTTATTCAGTGTATAACACACTGCCCCCAGTGTTATCCAGTGTATAACACACTCTCCCCCCAGTGTTATCCAGTGTATAACACACTCTCCCCCCAGTGTTATCCAGTGTATAACACACTGCCCCCAGTGTTATCCAGTGTATAACACACTGCCCCCAGTGTTATCCAGTGTATAACACACTCTCCCACCAGTGTTATCCAGTGTGTAACACACTCTCTTCCAGTGTTATGCAGTATGTAACGCACTCCCCCCCCCCCCCCCAGTGTTATCCAGTGTACAACACACTATCCCCCCAGTGTTATTCAGTGTATAACATACTGCCCCCAGTGTTATCCAGTGTGTACCCCACACTCTTCCAGTGTTATCCAGTATGTAACACACTCCCCCCCCCCCCAGTGTTATCCAGTTTGTAACACACTCTCCCCCCAGTGTTATTCAGTGTATAACACACTCTCCCCCCAGTGTTATCCAGTGTATAACACACTCTCCCCCCAGTGTTATTCAGTGTATAACACACTGCCCCCAGTGTTATCCAGTGTATAACACACTCTCCCCCCAGTGTTATCCAGTGTATAACACACTCTCCCCCCAATGTTATCCAGTGTATAACACACTCTCCCACCAGTGTTATCCAGTGTGTAACACACTCTCTTCCAGTGTTATGCAGTATGTAACGCACTCCCCCCCCCCCCCCAGTGTTATCCAGTGTGCAACACACTCTCCCCCCAGTGTTATCCAGTGTATAACACACTCTCCCCCCAGTGTTATTCAGTGTATAACATACTGCCCCCAGTGTTATCCAGTGTGTACCACACTCTCTTCCAGTGTTATGCAGTATGTAACACACTTTCCCCCCTCCGTGTTATCCAGTGTATAACACACTCTCCCCCGAGTGTTATCCAGTGTGTAACACACTCTCCCCCCAGTGTTATCCAGTGTATAACACACTCTCCCCCCAGTGTTATTCAGTGTATAACATACTGCCCCCAGTGTTATCCAGTGTATAACACACTCTCCCCCCAATGTTACCCAGTGTATAACACACTCTCCCCCCAGTGTTATCCAGTGTATAACACACTCTCCCCCAGTGTTATCCAGTGTGTAACACACTCTCCCCCCAGTGTTATTCAGTGTATAACACACTCTCCCCCCGGTGTTATCCAGTGTGTAACACACTCTCCCCCCAGTGTTATCCAGTGTATAACACACTCTCCCCCCAATGTTACCCAGTGTATAACACACTCTCCCCCCAATGTTACCCAGTGTACAACACACTCTCCCCCCAGTGTTATCCAGTGTATAACACACTCTCCCCCAGTGTTATCCAGTGTGTAACACACTCTCCCCCCAGTGTTATTCAGTGTAATAACACACTCTCCCCCCAGTGTTATTCAGTATATAACACACTCTCCCCCCAGTGTTATCCAGTGTGTAACACACTCTCCCCCCAGTGTTATTCAGTGTATAACACACTCTCCCCCCAGTGTTATCCAGTGTGTAACACACTCTCCCCCCAGTGTTATTCAGTGTATAACACACTCTCCCCCCAGTGTTATCCAGTGTATAACACACTCTCCCCCCAATGTTACCCAGTGTATAACACACTCTCCCCCCAGTGTTATCCAGTGTATAACACACTCTCCCCCAGTGTTATCCAGTGTGTAACACACTCTCCCCCCAGTGTTATTCAGTGTATAACACACTCTCCCCCCAGTGTTATCCAGTGTATAACACACTCTCCCCCCAGTGTTATCCAGTGTATAACACACTCTCCCCCCAATGTTATCCAGTGTATTACACACTCTCCCCCCAGTGTTATCCAGTGTATAACACACTCTCCCCCCAGTGTTATCCAGTATGTAACACACTTTCTCCCCCCCCCCCGCCAGTGTTATCCAGTTTGTAACACACTCTCCCCCCAGTGTTATTCAGTGTAATAACACACTCTCCCCCCAGTGTTATTCAGTGTATAACACACTCTCCCCCCAGTGTTATTCAGTGTATAACACACTCTCCCCCCAGTGTTATCCAGTGTATAACACACTCTCCCCCAGTGTTATCCAGTGTGTAACACACTCTCCCCCCAGTGTTATCCAGTGTGTAACACACTCTCCCCCCAGTGTTATTCAGTGTATAACACACTCTCCCCCCGGTGTTATCCAGTGTGTAACACACTCTCCCCCCAGTGTTATCCAGTGTATAACACACTCTCCCCCCAATGTTACCCAGTGTATAACACACTCTCCCCCCAATGTTACCCAGTGTACAACACACTCTCCCCCCAGTGTTATCCAGTGTATAACACACTCTCCCCCAGTGTTATCCAGTGTGTAACACACTCTCCCCCCAGTGTTATTCAGTGTAATAACACACTCTCCCCCCAGTGTTATTCAGTGTATAACACACTCTCCCCCCAGTGTTATCCAGTGTGTAACACACTCTCCCCCCAGTGTTATTCAGTGTATAACACACTCTCCCCCCAGTGTTATCCAGTGTATAACACACTCTCCCCCCAATGTTACCCAGTGTATAACACACTCTCCCCCCAGTGTTATCCAGTGTATAACACACTCTCCCCCAGTGTTATCCAGTGTGTAACACACTCTCCCCCCAGTGTTATCCAGTGTATAACATACTCTCCCCCCAATGTTATCCAGTGTATAACACACTCTCCCCCCAGTGTTATCCAGTGTATAACACACTCTCCCCCCAGTGTTATCCAGTACGTAACACACTCCCCCCCCCCCAGTGTTATCCAGTTTGTAACACACTCTCCCCCCAGTGTTATCCAGTGTATAACACTCTCCTCCCAGTTTTTTTTTACATAACAAACAGCATCTCCCAGCCCAGGCAGCTTCACCATGAGATCGGAGCTGAGTTATCCCACTGGGACAGAGAGGAAGAGAAGGGAGACAGTCTAAAGGGACAGAGAATGAAAGTCAGAAATTGGTATAGAGAAAGAGAGAGGCAAGATACAGGGGCAACACTGGGACGAGAACTTCAAACCCCACAGTGTACGGGAAGTTTTGGAAACCTTGGATAACAAGAGATAATATGAACCTAGTCAAAGAGAAAAAGGAAGCATTTGTCAAAGCTAGGAGGTTGGGAACATACGAAGCAAGTGTGGAATTCAAGGAAAGTAGAAAGAAACTTAAGCAAGGAATAAGGAGGGCTAAATGGGGTCACGAGAAATCATTGGCCAGCAGGATTAAGGAAAATCCCAAGGCTTTTTATAATATGTAAAGAGCAAGAAGGTAGCCAGGGAAAGGGTTGGCCCACTCAAGGACAAGGGAGGGAATCTATACACGGAGCCAGAGGAAATGGGTGAGGTATTAGATGAGTACTTTGTGTCAGTATTCACCAAAGAGAAGGACTTGGTGGATGATTACTCTGAGAGAGTATGTGTAGATAGTTTAAGTCATGTTGAGATCAAAAAGGAGGAGGTATTGGGGTTCTTGAGAAACATTAAGGTAGACAAGTCCCCAGGGCCTGATGGGATATGACCCAGAATACTGAGAGAGGAAAGTGTGGAAATTGCTGGAGCCTTGAGAGAAATCTTTGTATCTTCACTGGCTACAGGGGAGGTCCCAGAGGATTGGAGAATAGCCAATGTTGTCCCTTTGTTCAAGAACAGTAGCAAGAATAATCCAGGTAATTACAGGCCTGTGAGCTTTACATCAGTGGTAGGGAAAATACTGGAGAGAATTTTTTGAGACAGTGTTTATTCCCACTTGGAAATAAGTGGACGTATTAGTGACAGGCAACATGGTTTAGTGACGGGGAGATCGTGTCTCACAAATTTGACTGAGTTTTTTGAGGAAGTGACAAAGATGATTGATAAGGATAGGGCAATGGATGTTGTCAACATGGATTTCAGTAAGACCTTTGACAAGGTCCCTCATGGCAGACTGCAGAAGGTGAAGTCGCACAGGATCAGAGGAGAGCTGGCAAGGTGGATACAAAACTGGCTACGTCGAGGGCATCCTGAAACCCATTGTACAAAGAACCCCCAGCTTTTGTCGCGACACTACGGACTTCCTACAGAAACTCAGCACACATAGGGCAGTTGAACCAGGGACGCTCCTTGTCACAATGGATGTCTCGGCGCTCTACACCAACATCCCCCACAACGATGGCACTGCTGCGACTGCCTCAGTACTCAATGCTGACAACTGCCAGTTTCCAGATGCAATTTTACAACTCATCCGCTTTATCCTGGACCACAGTGTCTTCACCTTCAACAACCAGTTCTTCATCCAGACACAAGGAACAGCCATGAGGACCAAATTTGCACCTCAATATGCCAACATCTTCATGCACAGGTTCGAACAAGACTTCTTCACTGCACAGAATCTTCAACCAGTGCTATACACTAGATACATCGATGACATTTTCTTCCTTTGGCCTCATGGTGAACAATCACTGAAACAACTATATGATGATATCAACAAATTCCACCCCACCATCAGACTCACCATGGACTATTCTCCAGAATTGGTTGCATTCTTGGACACACGCATCTCCATCAAGGACAGTCACCTCAGCACCTCACTGTACCGCAAGCCCACAGACAACCTCACAATGCTCCACTTCTCCAGCTTCCACCCTAAACATGTTAAAGAAGCCATCCCCTATGGACAAGCCCTCCGTATACACAGGATTTGCTCAGATGAGGAGGATGGTGACGGACACCTCCAGACACTGAAAGATGCCCTCATAAGAACAGGATATGGCGCTCGACTCATAGATCGACAGTTCCGATGCGCCACAGCAAAAAACCGCACCGATCTCCTCAGAAGACAAACACGGGACACGGTGGACAGAGTACCCTTTGTCGTCCAGTACTTCCCCGGAGCGGAGAAGCTACAACATCTTCTCCGGAGTCTTCAACATGTCATAGATGAAGACAAACATCTCACCAGGGCCATCCCCACACCCCCACTTCTTGCCTTCAGACAACCACGCAACCTCAAATAGACCATTGTTCGCAGCAAACTACCCAGTCTTCAGGAGAACAGTGACCACAATACCGCACAACCCTGTCACAGCAACCTCTGCAAGACATGCCGGATCATCGACATGGATACCATCATCACACGTGAGAATACCATCCACCAGGTACACGGTAAATACTCTTGCAACTCGGCCAACGTTGTCTACCTGATACGTTGCAAGAAAGGATGTCCCGAAGCATGGTACACTGGGGAGACCATGCAGACGCTACGACAACGGATGAATGAACATCGCTCGACAATCACCTGGCAAGACTGTTTCCTTCCTGTTGGCGAACACTTCAGTGGTCACGGGCATTCAGCCTCTGACCTTCGGGTAAGCATTCTCCAAGGCGGCCTTCACGACACATGACAGCGCAGAGTCGCTGAGCAGAGACTGATAGCCAAGTTCCGCACACATGAGGACGGTCTCAACAGGGATCTTGGGTTCATGTCGCACTATCTGTAACCCCCGTGACTTGCCTGGGTTTGCAAAACCTCACTTACTGTACTGTCTGGAGACAATACACATCTCTTTAACCTGTGATCAGTGCTCCTTCCACTCACATTGTCGGCCACTTTAGGACTTGAACAGCAGGTTAGGTGTAAAGATTCGCATTCTAATCAGTAATCTCTAAACTGTCTGTGCTTTATATGCTCTGTCTGAGACCAGAACTCTCCATTCACCTGAAGAAGAGGGAAACCTCGAAAGCTTGTGCGTTTACTATCAAATAAATCAGTTGGACTTAAACCTGGTGTTGTCAGACTTTTTACTTGGTCAAAGAAGACAGAGGGTAGCAGTGGACGCTGTGTTTCTGAATGGAGGGCTGTGACAAGTAATGTTCCTCAGGGATTAGTGCTGGGACCTTTGCTGCTTGTAATATATATAAGTGATTTGGAGGAAAATGTAATTGGTTTGATTAGTAAGTTTGCGGACGACTCAAAGGTTGGTGGATTTGCGGATAGCAAGGAGGACCATCAGAGGATACAGCAGGATATAGATCAGTTGGAGACTTGGGCGGAGAGATGGCAGATGGAGTTTAATCCGGACAAATGTGAGGTAATGCATTTTAGAAGGTCTAATTCAGATAGGAAATATACAGAAAATGGCAGAACCCTTAAGAGTATTGATAAGCAAAGGATCTGGGTGTACAAGTACACAGGTCACTGAAAGTGGCAATGCAGGTGGAGAAGGGAGTCAAAAAGGCATACGGCATGCTTGCCTTCATTGGCCGGGGCACTGAGTTTAAAAATTGGCAAGTGATGTTGCAGCTTTATAGAACTTCAGATAGGCCACACTTGGACTATAATGTTCAATTCTGGTCGCCAAACTACCAGAAGGATGTGGAGGCTTTGGAGAGGGTATAGAAAAGATTTACCAGGATGTTACCTGGTATGGAGAGCATTAGTTATGAGGAGAGGTTGGAGAAACTTGGTTTGTTCTCACTGGAATGACGGAGGTTGAGGGGCGACCTGATAGAAGTCTACGAGATTGTGAGAGGCACGGACAGAGTGGATAATCAGAAGCTTTTTCCCAGGGTGGAAGAGTCAATTACTAGGGGGCACAGGTTTAAGGTGTGAGAAGCAAGGTTTAAAGGATATTTACGAGGCAGATTTTTTACACAGAGAGTGGTAGACACCTGGAACTCGTTGCCAGGGGAAGTAGTGTAAGTGAATACAGTAGTGATTTTTAAGGGATGCATTGAAAAATAGAATGGGAACAGAAGGATATGGTCCCCAGAAAGAGAGGGGGTTTTAGTTTAGTTGGGCAGCGTGGTCAATGCAGGCTTGGAGGGCCAAAATCCTGTTGCTGTGGTGTAATTTTCTTTGTTATTTGTCCTTATATGCCTCCGGATCAAGTGCCCGAAAATGGGGTTAGAATTGGCAGGTGCTTGAAGGCTGGCACACACAATGGGCTGAAGGGCCTCTCTCTGTGATGTGAAACTCTATGAATCCGGATGACCAGCTGTTTCAAGGGATAGTTCTTTATTTTGTCTATTTGTCATCGCCACGTAAGGGACAGTTTTTACCCCAGACTTGAAAGGACAGTTTATGGAAGACTGAGACTGAGAGGTTTGGGGGCGAGGGGTGAGTTGTGGTTTAAGTGGCATGGCCTGGGTGTAAGTTGGCCAGCAGACAGAATGATAACCAAGTGACTCAACGGGTGACTTCAGGAAGCGTAGCGGAGAATATACCCCTGTCTACATCAACGGGGACGTAGAAATGGTCAAAAGCTTCAAGTTTTTAGGTGTCCTGAAATAGGGAAAAGCTGAATGCATTTTGTACCTGAAGGGAAAGGGTTAATGGATTTTGTACCTAGAATATGTCACAAACATAACACTTTATTGTGACTGATCTCCTTTAGCTTGTATTGTTCCTGGCATGAATATAAGTTATTTGTTCATGTCTTACATACTTTAACTTTCGTTTGTATAAAGACAGATAGTTTAATGTGGCTGTTATTTTGTAGACTTTGCAAATCTTACCTATTTGTGTTAGTTGGACATCATTACACAGTTGGTAGTTTATGATACCGGTTTATAACAGCTGCTGATGGCGGATCGCGATAAGAACTTTTAACAGGAAGAGTGCGGCTGGGACAGCCGCGATCACACAAGTAACTTCAAAGAAAGGATGCCAGTGCTGCTGAAGAAGAGGTTTCCTGTGTCCTGACTGCAGGACTGTAATTCCTGATTAACTCTGGGGCGTCACCACGACTCAGGAAGGAATAACGGAGGTCTGGCAGGATTTGGAACTTGGAATCGTGATTCCTGCTGGAGCTCCGAATGTATAAATGTCCGCTTGTATTTGTGATCCGTGAGAAGTCTGGTAAGCCTTAATCGGAGCCAGTTTCTCCCCAAAGCTTTGGAATAAAAACCACTGTATTTTGACTCATTAACAGTCTGAGGTATTATTTTACTTACAACAGTTCAAATCACCAACAACCTATCCTGGTCCCCCCATGCCGGGCACTATAGTTAAGAAAGCCCACCAACGCCTCTACTTTCTCAGGAGGTTAAGGAAATTTGGCACGTTAGCTACGACTCTCACCAACTTTACAGATGCACCAGAGAAAGTATTCTTTCTGGTTGTATTACAGGTCGGTCTTGTCCTGTCTTGCTCTGGCCAAGTCTGCAAGAAACCACAAAAGCTCATGAATATAGCTTAATCCATCATGCAAACCAAGGCTATGGGAAGTCTATACCTCCCACAGCCTCGGCAAAGCAGCCAGCATAATCAAGGGTCACAAACACCCCACTCATACTCTCTTCCACCTTCTTCCATTGGGAAAAAGATACAAAAGTCTGAGGTCATGTGCCAACTGACTCATAAGAACATAAGAAATAGGAGCAGGAGTAGGCCATCCAGCCCTTCGAGCCTGCCCCGCCATTCAATAAGATCATGGCTGATCTGTCGCGGCTCAGTTCCACTTTCCCGCCCTCTCCCCATAACCCTTAATCCCCTCTCCTATCAAAAACCCATCAACCCGCGTCTTAAAAATATTGAGCGAGGCAGCCTCCACCACTTCAACGGGCAGAGAATTCCAGAGATTCACCACCCTTTGAGTGAAGAAGTTCCTCCTCAACTCCGTTCTAAACCGCCCCCCTTTTATCTTGAGGCTGTGCCCCCTAGTCCTATTGTCTTTTTTGAGCGGGAAGAGTCTCTCCACCTCTATCCTATCCATCCCATTCATCATCTTATACGTCTCAATGAGATCTCCTCTCATTCTTCTAAACTCTAACGAGTACAAGCCCAGTTTATTCAGCCTCTCCTCATAGCTCAACCCCCTCAACTCCGGTATCAGCCTAGTAAACCTCCTCTGCACTCCCTCCAAGGCCAAAATATCTTTGCGCAGGTGCGGCGCCCAAAACTGCACACAGTACTCCAGCTGCGGCCTCACCAATGCCCTATACAGCTGCAGCAAGACCTCCCTACTTTTATATTCAATCCCCCTCGCCATGAAGGCCAGCATCCCATTCGCCTTCCTGACCACCTGCTGCACCTGCAAGCTGGGTTTTTGCGACTCAAGAACAGCTTCTTCCCTGCTGCTATCAGGCTTTTGAATGGACCTACCTCGCATTAAATTTATCTTTCTCTACACCTTAGCTATGACTGCAACACTACATTCTGCAGTCTCTCTTTTCCTTCTCTATGAACGGGATGTTTTGACTCTAGAATACTTTTCACTGTACACTAATAAATGTGACAATAATAAATCAAATCAAACAGAGTTGACTCCAACACCTCCCCCCTGCCGTTATGGTAGTTCCCCACCATCCCACTCTAGTGCTGTGCAGAGTTTACACATTCTCCTCTTTCTGCATGGGTTTTCTCGGGATGCTCCGGTTTCATCTCTCACTCCAAAGGTGTGTGGATTAGGTGGGTTGACCATGGTAAATGTGTGGGGTTATAGAGATAGGGCAGGGCATGTGACTGGATAAGATGCTCTGTTGGGAGAACAGGTGTAGACTCAATGGGCCGAATAGCCTGATTCTGCACTGTAGGGATTCAATGACTCCCCCTCTGGCCTGTTCCCAAAGGGATTGAATGGACAGGGATTGTAGGGGAGAGGGTCTGGCTTCTCCTGGTCCATGGACACCTGGTGCAAAGAGGGGCAGGTTGGGAGGCGACCACCTCGTGAACTTGCTCCTGGGCCTGGCGAGACGCACCATTAACAGATCCAGGCAGTGGGTGATCGATGAGGTTATCCATCCTGACTGTCTGCCCCTCTACCGCAGGTACGTTCACGGCCAGGTGTCCCTGGAGAGGGAGCATGCAGTGTCCACAGGCACAGCTGATGCCTTCCATGCCCGTTGGGCACCGCAGGGGCATTATAGACCCCGAAAATCACATTATGACTTAATGTTTTAAGTTTCCTTTGTACTTAGTCCTGTTCAGGCTATTCCCTCTCCATTTGGCACATTGGGGGTGGCACAATGGCCTCACAGCACCAGGGACCCAGGTTCAATTCCCAGGTTGGGTCACTGGGTGGGTGGAGTTTGCACATTCTCCCCATGTCTGCGCAGGTTTCCTCTGGGCACTTCTACAGTCCAAAGATGTGTGCGTTTGGTGGATTGGCCAAGCTAAATTGCCCCTGAGTGTCAGGAGACTAGCTAGGGTAAATGCATGGGGATTGGGCCTGGGTGGACTCGTGATTAGTGCAGACCCGATGGGCTGAATGGCTTCCTTCTGCACAATAGGATTCTACGACATTTGGAAACTGCCCCTTTTGCTTTATCCTTGAGTTAATTATTTGTTTTGCCCTAAAGGAGGGAGTGGGCCTGGCTGGACTTGTTGAGATCTTGCCCCAGTGAGAGAGGAGGACAGAGCAGTGATTCTCAGATAGTGCACCTGGATGGATCCTCCCTCAGTGCTGCTGTCTTCAGCTCCCTTATCCTCAGTGCTGCTGTCTTCAGTTCCCTTATCCTCAGTGCTGCTGTCTTCAGCTCCCTTATCCTCAGTGCTGCTACCTCCAGCTCCCTTATCCTCAGTGCTGCTACCTCCAGCTCCCTTATCCTCAGTGCTGCCGTCTCCAGCCCCCCTTATCCTCAGTGCTGCCGTCTCCAGCCCCCCTTATCCTCAGTGCTGCTACCTCCAGCTCCCTTATCCTCAGTGCTGCTACCTCCAGCTCCCTTATCCTCAGTGCTGCCGTCTCCAGCCCCCCTTATCCTCAGTGCTGCCGTCTCCAGCCCCCCTTATCCTCAGTGCTGCCGTCTCCAGCCCCCCTTATCCTCAGTGCTGCCGTCTCCAGCCCCCCTTATCCTCAGTGCTGCCGTCTCCAGCCCCCCTTATCCTCAGTGCTGCCGTCTCCAGCCCCCCTTATCCTCAGTGCTCCTGTCTCCAGCCCCCCTTATCCTCAGTGCTCCTGTCTCCAGCCCCCCTTATCCTCAGTGCTCCTGTCTCCAGCCCCCCTTATCCTCAGTGCTGCTGTCTCCAGCCCCCCCTATCCTCAGTGCTCCTGTCTCCAGCCCCCCTTATCCTCAGTGCTGCTGTCTCCAGCCCCCCCTATCCTCAGTGCTGCTGTCTCCAGCCCCCCCTATCCTCAGTGCTGCTGTCTCCAGCCCCCCTTATCCTCAGTGCTGCTGTCTCCAGCCCCCGAGCCCTTTTCCACCTTCCTCACGGTTCGAGTTCCAGCAGCAGACTGAACTTCCACTCCCCGCACTGGAGGAAGGGGGCACTGCAAGCAGCCTCTGATTGGCTGGCGCCCGTGTGGGCGGGTCCATCTTGATTGACAACAGTGATGCCGACAGAGTGGAGCCGCTGATTGGATAAGGTTGATGTGGGCGTGTCCATTCGCCCACTGACAGTCGTGGTGCGGTCCGAACGGAGCCGCTGATTGGCTGAAGTAGATGTGGGCGTGTCCATTCGCCCACTGACAGTCATGGTGCGGTCCGGACGGAGCTGTTGAATGGCTGAGGCTATTGTGGGCGTATCCACTCGCCCACTGGCAGTCATTGTGCGGTCTGGATGGAGCCGCTGATTGGATGAGTTGATGTGGGCGTATCCACTCGCCCACTGACAGTCATAGTGCGGTCTGGACGGAGCCGCTGAATGGTATGGGCGTGTCCGGTATCTGATTGACAGCGGCGGCTCTGCCGCGGCGGAGCTGTTGATTGGCTGCCACTGGATTGGGCGTGTTCGCTTGCTGATTGACAGCGTCGCTGCTGAGCGCCCATTGGCGAGTGTCCTATGGGCGTGTCCTGCGAAGGTGAGGAGCGGAACTGGTGATTGGCTGAATGTATTGTTAATCCCGAGCCCTGAAAATGGCATCAGGCGGAGTGGAGAGCGGCGGCGGCTCCGCGGCCCCGGCAGGTTAGTCCCGCGGGGAGGCTGGTTGCCAGGGAAACGGGGGAAGAGGGGCTGGTAACCAGGGAAACGGAAGAGAAGGGGCTGGTAACCAGGGAAACCGATTACCTAGGAAACCTGGGTGGAGGGGAAGCTGGCTACCAGGGGAGCCTGATACCAGGGAAACCTGGGAAAGGGGGCTGGTTACCAGGGAAACGTGGGGAACCTGTTGCCAGGGGAATCAGGAAAACCTGATACCAGTGGAACCTGTTACTAGGGATACCTGAGGTGAGGGATCCTGGTTACAGGCATCATTGCTCTGGTGTGTGTGTGTGTGTGTTACTGGTCTACTAAAATTGCCCCTTAGTGTCCTGAGATGTGTCGGTTAGAGGGATTAGTGGGTAAATATGAAGAGATAGGGGGGTAGGATTGTGGTCGGTGCAGACTCAATGGGCCAAATGGCCTCTTTCCGCACTGTAGGGTTTGTATGATTCTATGGTCCATTTATTGTACCAGGGTGAACAATCATCATCCCTGTCAATATCTCCCATTTTACATTGCTATGTCAACATTTCCTGTGTTGTTCTGCTATGTCAGCTGTCACAGTGTAGTGCTGGCCCAGGCTTGTGGGTGCCTCTGAGAAGGGAATTTCTAAATCTCCCTCTCAATCTGTCATCGCCTTGTGAGAAACCTCCTCTCCATCCACACTCGGCTGTAGCTCGGGACAGCTTCCCCCCCCCGCCCAACTGCCCGCGGCCAGCCGTACACATAGACCTTGAACCAACACCGCATTGCAGGACTTGAGTATCAGAGAGCCGCTCTGGTATTTGCTCTGGAGGAAATATCATAATCCGCTACTCCTCTGACAACCAACACCAGGCTTTATTCGCGATACCTGTTGTGGGCTTTGTGTGGGGCAGTGAGATCAGTATAGCCCAGGAACAGGCCCTTCAACCCACCAAGCCTGCGCCGACACATGAAGGCTTTCTAAACTAAAGTTCTTTTGCCTCTATGCGGTCCATATCCCTCTATTCCCTACCTATTCATGTATCTGCCAAGATGTCTCTTAAACATTGCTATTGTACCTCTTTATACTACCTCCTCTGGCACCACGTTCTAGGCACCTACCACTCTCTGCGTAAAAAAAAAATCTGCCCCTCACATCTTCTTTAAATTGTTCCCCTTTTAACTTTAACTTGTGTCCCTAGTAATTGATATTTCTACCCTTGGAAAAAGACACCGACTGTCCATTCTATCCACACCTCACATACTTTTGTAACGTTCCATGATGTCACTCCCTCAGCCTTCGACATTCAAGCGAAAGATTAGTTTGGGATTGATACAGCGTTCTGGGGTGAGAATGAGGCAGTGGGGGTAGATTGGGATTGATACAGGGTTATGGAGAGAAAGTGGGGCAGTGGGATTAGTTTGGGATTGATACAGGGCTATGGGGAGAAAGTGAGACAGTGGGATTAGTTTGGGATTGATACAGGGCTATGGGGAAAGAGTGGGGCAGTGGGATTAGTTTGAGGATTGATACAGGACAGTGGGGAGAGAGTGGGGCAGTGGGATTAGTTTGAGGATTGATACAGGGCAATGGGGAGAGAGTGGGGCAGTAGGATTAGTTTGAGGATTGATACAGGGCAATGGGGAGAGAGTGGGGCAGTGGGATTAGCTGGGGACTGATACAGGGCTATGGGGAAAGAGTGGGGTAGTGAGATTAATTTATGGATTGATTCCGGGTTTATGGAGAGAGTGTGGGGCAGTGGGATTATTTGGGGATTGATACAGGGCTATGGGGAGAGAGAGTGGGGGCAGTGGGATTAGTTTGGGATTGATACAGGGCTGTGGGGGGAGAGCAGGGAGATGGAATTAGCTCTTGCACAGAGCCAGCCCAGACACGAGAGGCCACATGACCTTCTTGTAAACGTACACATTTTCTCAAAGATGATGAAATGTGAGGCACAGTGATGTTGAAAGGGACAAGGTCACTGCTTTTCTGGTAAAGGTATGTGCCTGCCTGCAATGGAGCTCTCAAAGGAGTAATGCATCACAACATTTCCTCAAATATTCAATCACCCTTCAATGTATCCACTCCTAAAGTGTCCTATTTGTTCAAGGCCTGCCTGTCCCCGACCCTTAGCAGTGGGAGACCTGCTTGTTAGCTGTGGTACAGGGTGTAATAAACTAAACAACTCCTTTAAGGTATGTCCTCCCAGCTTGGGTCACTCTCTGCATGGAGTTTGCACTTTCTTCTCATGTCTGCATGGGTTACCTTCAGTTACTCCGGTTTCCTCCCACATCCGAAGTGTGCGGGTTAGGTGGATTAGCCGTGCTGAATTGCCCCTTAGTGTTAGGGTGATTTTGCAGAGTAAATGCGTGGGTTTACGGGGATAGGGCCTGAGTGGGATAGTGATCAGTGCAGACCCAATCAGCTGAATGGCCTCCTTCAGTACTCTGGGGATTCTATGACTCTAACAGTGCAGTTTAATTTGCTAGGTCGCATGTTTAGTTTAGTTTAAAGGCTGATTTGGTTTGGTCTCAGGGAGCTGGGAAGAACATTAGTCAGGACACTAGGAGCTCTCCCTTACTCATCTTTCAGCAGAGCTCTTTGATTTTTTTTAGCTAAAATTCAAACAGAATGACAGAGATATCAAGCAGCATTTACTTAGCAATAACCAGCTCACAGATGCTCAGTTTGGGTTCTGCCAGGTTCACTCAGTTACTGACCTCATTACAGCCTTGGTTCAAACATGGACTAAACAGCTGAAGTGAGGTGAGAGTGACTGTCCTTGACATCAAGGTAGCATTTGACTGAGTGTGGCATCAAGGAGCCCTTGTAAAACTGGAGTCAGTGAAAATCAGGGGGAAAACCCTCTGCTGTTTGGAGTCATGTGGCACAAAGGAAGATGGTTGTGATGGTTGGAGGTCAATCATCTCAGTGCAGGGATGTCACTGCAGGAATCCCTCAGGGTAATGTCCTGGGTCCACCGTGATCTTCCTTCCATCGAAAGGTCAGAAGTGGGGATGTTCACAGATGATGTTCAGCACCATTCCACTCTGCAGATACTAAAGCAGTTCCTGTTCAAATGCAGCAAGACCTGGACAACATTCATGTTTGGCTGACAAGTTGCAAGTAATATTTGCGCTTGTATAACTGCCAGGCATCTCCAACAAGAGAGAATCCAACCATCTACCCTTGACATTCAATGACATTACCACCACTGAATCAACATCCTGGAGGTTATCATTGACCAGAAACTGAACTGAACTAGCCATATAAATACTGTGGCTACAAGAGCACGTCAAAGGTTTGGAATTCTGCAATACGTAATTCACCTCCTAACTGCCCAAAGCTGTCAAAGCCATCTATGAGATACAAGTTTGATTTGATTTGATTAATTATTGTCACATGTATTAGTATACAGTGAAAAGTATTCTTTCTTACGCACTATACAGACAAAGCATACCGTCCATAGAGAAGGAAACAAAAGAGTGTAGAATGTGGTATTGCAGTTATAGCTAGGGTGTAGAGAAAGGTCAACTTAATGCAAGGTAAGTCAGATGGCAGCTGTCTGATGGCAGCAGGGAAGAAGCTGTTCTTGAGTCGGTTGGTACTTGACCTCAAGATACTTTTGTAACTTTTTCCCGACGGAAGATGGTGGAAGAGAGAATGTCCGGGTTGCGTGTGGTCCTTAATTGTGTTGGCTGCTTTACCGAGGCAGCGGGAACTGTAGACAGAGACAGGAGTGTGATGGAATACTCTCCACTTGCCTGGATGGGTGCAGCTCCAACAGCACTTAAGAAGCTCGACACCATCCAGAACAAAACAGTCCCACTTGTGTGGTATCCCATCTATCACCTTATGTATTCACTATTGTGTACTATATAGAATTGGCCGTCAGTTTATCTCAGCTGACTAGTGATGCAGAGTGACAACAGTAGCATGGGTTCAGTTCCCGTAATGGCTGAGGTTATTCATGAAGGTCCAGTCTCCTTACCCCTCGTCTGAAGTGTGGTGATCCTCAGATTAAATCACCCCAGTCAGCTTGTGGTCTTCTGAGACTATGGTGACTTTAACTTTATATGCTGCAGCAACTGATGCACTGGCCAAACAAGTGATGCCCGCATTCTGTGATCGAATTAAAAAAATGCATCAAGGCTCCTTCAATAACTTCCAAACCGATGACGTCTACCACCTAGAAGGACAAAGGCAGCAGATGCATGGGCACCACCACCTGCAAGTTCCCCTCCAAGTCACACAAAGAAAACTGACTTAGAACTTATCATCATTCCTTCACTGTCAAAGTCCTGAGACTCTCTTCCTAACAGCATCCTGGGTGTACCTATACCATGTGGACAGAAGTAGCCAAAAAAGGCGGCTTATCACCACCTTCTCAAGGCCAAAGGGATGGAAAAGAAATACTGATCTCATAGAATCGTAGAGTGGCTTCAGCTCAGAAGACTGTACCTCACCCACACAATCCCCAGTCTCACATACCACAAAGTAAATTTTAAAAAGCCTTGCTCTAACACTTCACCTGAGGGATGACACCACAAGCAGCCAGCACTCCCTCAGCCTTGGCATTGGGAGTGTCATCCTGGGGAGGGGCATCAGTCACAGAGTGATCAGATAAGATAGTCTTAGCTTAGAACCATAAATCACAATATCAGGAGCCTCAACTCTCATCCAGAGACCCAACTGTAGTGGGAAATCGCAGCCTTCCACTGCGGTGACTGCGTGTGTGGGGTACAATCTCTGGAGACTGTCAGCTGGGTGGGTGGAGTATAGTCCCAGGAAACTGTAGGCTGGCCAGGTGGGTTATTGTGCCTGGAGCCTGTAGGCTCAGTGACTGGGTGAGTGGGGTACAGTCTTTGGAAACTGTAGGGTGGGTGGGTATCGTATCCGGAGACTGTACAGAGACTGTAGGCTGGCTGGGTGGGGTACAGTATCTAGAGACCGTAGGGTGGGCAGGGTACAGTCTCTGAAGACTAGGCTGGGTGGTGGGGTACAGTGTCTGGAGACTGTAGGCTGTTTGGGTGGGGTACACTGTCTGGAGACCCTAGGATGGGTGGGGTCCAGTCTTCTCAGCTGCAGCCACTGTATGATTCTATCCCTTTCCTTCCATGCCTGGTTGCAGTAAGGAGACGAGTGAGTTTTATTGAAACTTGCAATTCTACCCCCAGTGCAATATCTGCAAGCTGGAGTGATTGGACACCCATGTCTTGCAGATAAAGTTGGAAGTGCGTCTGTCAGTCACTGGGCTGTCCTTGGACCTGTGCTATCCGACGTAAGGAATGTCCACAGCCTTGGAGTTTGTTCAAACAAGGTGATAAAAGGATTGAAGGGCAGGCAGTGATGGAACATTGCTGGCATTGACTGAGTTCAGGTCTCTCTGAGCACAGCTTGCTCGAAAAGCACACTCCAGTCTTTGCATCGCCGGGGATTCTTCCACCAGATCAAATGCAGCAGGTAAAATGAATCTTCATTCCTGGGATCTGGACATTGCTGCCAAGGCTGGCGTTTGCTATGCTGCCCGTTCCCAGCTGCCGCTTGAGAAGGTGGTGGCAGGCATTCTTCTTGAACTGCTGCAGTCCCCATGTGGGTCTGCCCACAATACTGCCATTCAGGGATTGGGGTGGGGGGGGTGGGGGGAGGCGGTGGTTTCCAGGGTTTAGACCCAATGACAGTAAAGGGACAGCCGGCTGATTCATATCCATAATAGCCTCCTGTGTGACTTAGAATCATAGAATCCTGTAGTGTAGAGGAGGCCATTCCACCCATCAAGTCTGCACCATCCACAATCCCATCCAGGCACTATTCCTGTAACTCCACATATTTACCCTGCTAATCCCCCTGACACTACGGGGCAATTTGGCATGGCCAATCCACCTAACCCACACATCTTTAGAGCATGAAAGGAAACTGGACCACCCAGAGGAAACCCACGCAGCCAAGGAGAATGTGCACACAGTGACCAGAGGCCAGAATTGAACCCGGGTCCCTGGTGCTGTGAGGCAGCAGCACTAACCACTGTGCCATCGTGCCACCTGTGACTTGGAGGTCCCACTGTCGTTCCTCTCTCCTCTCTGCTAATCTCTCCTCTCTTCATCTCCGCTGGCTTTAGTGCTAGTCCTTTTCTTTTCCCTCTGTCTCTTGTAGTTTTCCTCTGTGAGTATTTTGCCTTCTTTTACCCAAACTTTGCTAATTCCCTCCATCCCAGTCTCTCTCCATTCTTCTCTCACCCACCACCCAGTCTTTCTGACTCTACTATCACCTTCCTGTTACCCCACAGCTGGCTATCCTTTCGTATCGGACATTTATCCTGTTGAATATGTTGGGTGGCACAGTGGTTAGCACTGCTGCTCACTGTGCCAGGAACCTGGGTTCAATTCTGGCTTCGGGTCGCTGTCTGTATGGAGCTTGCACTTTCTCCCCGTGTCTGCATGGGATTCCTCCGGGTGCTCCAGTTTCCTCCCATAGTCCAAAGATGTGTGGGTTAGATGGATTGGCCATGCTAATTTGCCCCTTAGTGTCAGGGAGATTAGCAGGGTAAACATGTAGGATTACGGGGATAGGGCCTGGTTGGTATTGTCAGTGCAGGCTCGATGGGCCAAATGGTATGGCAGAGCTTCTATGATTTTGGCCTAATTGGATCGTGCTGTTTGTCACTCTGTTGCCTCCTGAATGGATGACTCTGTAATTGGAACTGCATGCTTGCATGTGAAAGCTTCTTGCCCATCCCCAGAGAATGCAGCATTGTGTCCAAAAGGATCAGACAGACTGGCGCATTGAATGTGTGGCTCAAAGAAGGGCTTTGATCCATGTTGCACTGGCATCAGCACTGGGAAAGGAGCGAGCCATTCCCATTGCGGTGCGATCCACTTGAATCAGGCTGGGATCAGTGCCCCTCTACACACACACACATTAATAAACTAGGTCTTAAACTGTCAGGGGGAGGATTCGGGTGAAGGAAGATTTATGAACATCAAGACCAACGTCAGGGCCATCGAGCAATATAGCAATCTGGGTACAGAGAAGCAGAAAGTGACTGTGAGGGACAGAGTGTGTGATGGGGAATCAGTGAATAAAGCCAAACAGAAGGAAATGGTCAATAGTTAAAGGTATTTAATCTGAATGCTTTGCTAAGAAAATGGGCATTTAAGTGCACAAATTGAGACAAATGAGTTTGATTTAATGTTCATTAATTACAGGGCAGAAGTTGTTTGGTGACCAAATGTAGGAAATCAAAGGCATAGAAAGAGCCCTTGGCTGAGTGATTGAGCCAAGTCCCACTTTACAGCTCTTGGCTCCTATCCCTGTAGTTTAAATCATTCTGAATGCATGCTTAAAAACTTTATAAATGCTACGAGGGTTGCAACCACTACCGCTGCTTCAGGCCACGAGTTCCAGACGGCTTTGTAGAGCTCAGGGCGTGAAACCTGCCCTCATAACTCCCCCTCTAACCCTCCGACCGATTGTTTTCAAATTAAGGCCCCACCCCCACCCCCACCCCCTCCCAGCTTTCCTGCCTCTTCTGTAAAGGGATGAAGACCTTCTGACTCACTCTATCCACCTGTCTCTTCACTTTATTAAATCACTAGTCAGACTCAGGTGAAGGCACCAAGGTTGCTGATGCTACAAAGTTTGATGGCCAGGGCAGGGGTTGGTGGAATAAGCTGTGAGGAGGACACAAAGAGCATGCAGGGGGTAGTGGACAAGTTAAGATAGTGGGTAGGAGGGTGACAGATGGAGGGGGGAATGTCAAGTTGCTCACTTCAGCAGCAAGAATAGAGAAGCCAATACTCCCAATGAGAGAAATGTGTAAATGGTGACTCTTAAATGTCCGTGTTCAGAGGGAATTTCTCCAAAATGCACACAGCTGTAACAAGCAGCTAGGAAGGCAAATTTTACAATGGCCTTTTGTTGCAAAGGCTTATGAGAATAAGGAAGTCCTGATGTCATTGGGCAGGCCATTGGTGAGACCACACCTGCGGTACAAGGTAAAGTTCTTTGCCTCCATATCTTTAAAGTTTATTTATTAGTCACAAGTAGGCTTACATTAACACTACAACACTGAAATTCCCCTAGCTGCCACAGTCTGGCGCCTGTTCAGGTCAAAGCACCCAATCAGCACGTCTTTCAGAATTTGGGAGGTATCCGGAGGAAACCCCTTCAGACATGGGGAGAACGTGCAAACTCACACAGACTGTAAAGCAGCAGTGCTAACCACTGTGCCGCCCTGCCACCCCGAAGGATAGTTGGCCTAGAGGGCTTCCCAAAGGCTCACCAGATTGATTCTGGATTGCCCAATGAGGTGGGATCAACTAGAATGAGCTCTACACTCCAGAGTTTAGAAGGGTAAGATCTCATTGAAACACATAAAACCCCAAGGGGACTTGACCAAATTAGCATTTGGTTCCTTTCTCCTGCCCCCCAGCCCCCAGCTCTCCCCACTGACTGGAGAGGATAAGGGTCGGCCGATTGGACTAAGATGAGTAGAAATGCCTTTGCTCCGAGGGTTTTGAATCTTGGTTGTTCTGCTCAGTCACTGAGTAACCAAAGATGGTTAACTCTTTGGACTCTAAGAGATTGTGGACAGAAAACAGGAAGGTAGAATTGGGGTGATAGTTCAGACATGACCTTATCGAATGGCAGAGCAGGTTCAAGGGAGAGCTGAGAGGCCCTTCGCCTGTTCCTTATGTCCAATTTGTAGGTCTGTGACTGCCATTGAAAATAATAACTCACATTTATCGAATACTTACTGAAGGTGCAAGCCAGGTCCAAAGGTGCTTAAGCAAATGCGTAGTCAGACAAATGTATGAGGTAATCTATTGGAATTTGCTCCACGTCAACAGTTCCAGAGCAGGAAATCCAAAGGACGAGATGATATCAGCGATCAAATTACTTTGCCTACTGCTGTTACTGCCTCTCAGCCCGTTGAGTCAGGGCATGAATTAGTCAGAGGTATCCTGAAATTGTCTCGAGCGTAATAGCTTCTTTTGTTCCTTGTTTACTGGCTTGTTACTGATGTGAGCTTGCTGCCCAGGTTCACAGTCCACAGTGTGTCTGCAGCCCCATTTCCTGAGCAAACCAGCTCCGTAAGAAGTCTCGCGACACTAGGTTAAATTCCCACAGTTTTATTTGTGGCAAATGCCACTAGTCTTCGGAACTGGCTGTTCCTTTGTCAGGTGGGTGGCAGTTCTGATCACAAACAGGGCATATAAAGACACAAACTCAATTTACATGAATAAAGATTGGAATGTGAGTCTTTACAGCCAATCAAGTCTTAAAGGTACAGACAATGTGAGTGGACGGAGCATTAAGCACAGGTTAAAAAGATGTGTATTGTTTCCAAACAGGAAAATTAGTGAGATTTTACAAGTACAG
Source organism: Carcharhinus amblyrhynchos (assembly GCF_965287045.1). Classification (NCBI taxonomy): domain Eukaryota; kingdom Metazoa; phylum Chordata; class Chondrichthyes; order Carcharhiniformes; family Carcharhinidae; genus Carcharhinus; species Carcharhinus amblyrhynchos. Next base: position 93,654 of record NW_027650183.1, on the reverse strand, counting down.
GCAAGTTGTGGGGGTTACAGATAGTGTGACATGAACCCAAGATCCCGGCTGAGGCCATCCTTGTGTGTGGAACTTGGCTATCATTATCTGCTCAGTGACTCCTACCCACCTGGCAAAGGAACAGCCAGTTCTGGAAACTAGTGGCATTTGCTACAAATAAATGTGTTGGACTTTAACCTGGTGTTGTGAGATTTCTTACTGTGTTTACCCCAGTCCAACGCTGGCATCTCCACATCAAACCAGCACCAACAGGGGAATGAAATGAAATACTCTCTGCTCCCTCCAGCCTGTCCCACACAGCATGGCACCTTGTGCTTCTCAGAACAGCCCTCACCTCAGGTGTAAGAGCAATTGTATGATTGTTGGGCAAATGGATAAAAATGCCTCTTGCTTGAACCCTCACCATTGCCATTTGTTATCGCCAAGCACAACTATTCCATTCCTCTCCATACTCAGCTCCCACTGAGCATCCTGTCGAAACTGGAGCTCATCCAATACTGTGCTACCCACAACTTGTCTCGTGTCCTGTTCACTCAGTATTGGGCTTTGAGCTCACTAGCTATCATTGGCTCCCTGTCCAACAAAGTTATCGATTTTAAATTTTTCATCCTTGTTTTTACTCAGTCTCATGCACCTCCCGCCCCCACCTCCCTTCCATCTCTGTCACCTCCTCCAGCCCAGGTGACTAGTGGAGTGCCGCAGGGATCGGTGCTGGGGCCTCAGCTATTTACCATTTATATAGATGATCTGGAGGAGGGGGCTGAGTGTCGGGTGACCAAATTTGCTGATGACACGAAGATGAGTGGAAAAGCAAATTGCGCGGAGGGTATGGAAAGTCTGCAGAGGGATCTGGATAGGCTGAGTGAGTCGGCAACGACCTGGCAGATGGAGTATAATGTTAGCAAGTGTAAGGTTATCCACTTTGGCAGAAATAATAGTAGGAGGGATTACTATTTAAAGGGCGAAAAACTGCAGCATGCTACGGTGCCGAGGGACCTGGGGGTCGTTGTGCATGAGTCGCAAAAACCCAGTCTGCAGGTGCAGCAGGTGATCAAGAAGGTGAATGGTATGCTGACCTTTATAGCGAGGGGGATAGAATATAAAAGCAGGGAGGTCTTGCTGCAACTGTACAGGTTACTGGTGAGGCCGCAGCTGGAGTACTGTATGCAGTTTTGGTCGCCGCACTTGCGCAAGGATATTTTGGCCTTGGCGGGAGTGCAGAGAAGGTTCACTAGGCTGATACTGGAGATGAGGGGGTTGGACTATGAAGAGAGATTAAATAGACTGGGTCTGTACTCGCTGGAGTTTAGAAGGATGAGGGGGGATCTTATAGAGACATATAAAATAATGAAAGGGATGGATAGGGTAGAGGTAGAGAGATTCTTCCAGCTTAGAAAGGATAGCAGGACTAGAGGGCACAGCCTCAAGATAAGGGGGGGACAGTTTAGATCGGAGTTGAGGACGAACTTCTTCACTCAAAGGGTGGTGAATCTCTGGAATTCTCTGCCCGTTGAAGTGGTGGAGGCTACCTCACTAAATATATTTAAGTCACCAGTAGATGGGTTTTTGACAGACAAGGGAATTAAGGGTTATGGGGAGAAAGCAGGAAAGTGGAACTGAGCCACTTCAGATCAGCCATGATCTTATTGAATGGCGGGGCAGGCTCGAAGGGTTAGATGGCCTACTCCTGCTCCTATTTCTTATGTTCTTAAATCCCCCCCATCTCTGTAATGTCTTCCAGTTCCCACATCCCTCTCTCTCTTTGTAACCTCCTCCAGTTCCTACAACCCTCCCTATCTCTGTTGCCTCCTGCAGCCCCTACAACCCTCCCTATCTCTGTTGCCTTCTCCAGTCCTTACATCCCTCCCTATTTTGTAACCCTCCAGCCCATACAAGTCTCCCTATCTCTGTAACCTCCTCCAGCCCCTGCAACTCTCCCTATCTTTCTAACCTTCTCCAATCCCTGCAACTCTCTAACTTCCTCCAGCCCCTACAACTCTCCCTATCTCTAGAATGTACACCAGTCCCTACAAGCCTCCCTATCTCTGTAACCTCCTCCAGCCCCTGCAAGCCTCCCTATCTCTGTAACCTCCTCTGGCCCCTACAACTCTCCCTATCTCTAGAACCTGTCCCTACAACCCTCCCTATCTCTGTAACCTCCTCCAGCCTCTGCAAGCCTCCCTATCTCTGTAACCTCTTCCAGCCCCTACAACTCTCCCTATCTCTAGAATGTACACCAGTCCCTTCAGCCCTCCCTATCTTTGTAACCTCCTCCAGCCCCTTCAACCCTTCCTATCTCTGTAACCTCCTCCTGTCCCTTCAGCCCCTGGAACTCTGTCCCTAACAGCACTGTGGGTATACCTACACTGCAGGGACTTCAGCAGTTCAAGAAGGCAGCTCACTACTACACTCTAAAGGGGCAATTAGGGATGGGAAATGTTTGCTGGCCTAGCCAGCAAAGCCCACATAAAATACCTCTAACCAACAAAAATCTATCTTCTATACGCCCTGTCTCTCATTTTCACGGTCTGTTATCTTGACTTGCAGTTCCTATGTGAGGAAATAGTTAAACCTGATGTTGTCAGACTTCTTACTACAGGAAATAGTTTGTCACCATTCATTCTATCAACTCCTGAAGCATCTCCCTAGGGTCATGGCCTGTTCAAGGCGATGTGAAGCACTAGGCTTCATTCTGAAAACAACAGAATTATGAAGTAGAGAGTTTGCATTCAGCTTGTATTAAACCTTAGTCAGGGCCACACTTAGAGTACAGAGTACTTTGCTCAGTTCAGCTCTCCTTGCAAAAGGGGGCATTTTGGAGAAATGGAGATCGGATTCACAAGGGTAAAACCGGAATTAAGAAGTTAGACACAGTCCGAAAACTTCACATTTTCTTTTCGATAAGAAGGATGAGAGGTGACCATGTGGAGGTCTTACTTTCAATTGTGGTGGGGGTTCGTAGAATCCTTTCAGAGCAGAAAGAGGCCATTCAGCCCATCAGGCCTGCACCAACAAAAATCCCACCCAGGCCCTTTTCCCATAACCCCACATATTTACTCTACTAACCCCCTGGTACTAAGAAACAATTCGTCATGGCCAATCAACCTAACCAGCACATTTTTGGAATGTGGGAAGAAACAGGAGCATCTGGAGGAAACCCACACAGACATGAGGAGAATGTGCAAACTCCACACAAACAGTTACCCGAGCTGGGAATTGAACCCGGGTCTCTGGCACTGTGAGGCAGCAGTGCCACCATTCTGCCCCCTCCTCGATGGGCTGCTTGCAGTAAAAATGTTTCTGCTTGTGAGGGAGGCCAGAACTAGGGCCATCAATATAAGATAGTCACTAAGATACCCAGTAGAGTGTTCAAGAGAGTTTTACATTCTGCACACCCAGAGAGTGGAGAGAATGTAGAACTCACTATGACAGCGACTGGTTGAGGTGAACGGTACACATTTATGGGGAGCCGACTAACATGATGGAGAAAGGAATGGAAGGATGAAGTGATGGGGTGGGAGATGAAAGACCAGAATAGACCAGTTGGGCCAAATGGCCTGGTTTTGTATTCTACACTCTTATCGAATTCTTACATTCCACAAGTTGAAACTACACGAGATAAGTTATCCATGTAATAATTTAAAGAATACTTTTAAGATCTGGATTCCCTTAAGACTGCTGTTGTTAGTGGTAAAACAGAACCAGGATATATCCAACTGCAGTTAACAAGAAGGGCTCGCTGCTGCATAGGAATTAGATAGGTTAGCATTTTGTGCTGTGAATGCTTCACCTGCAAACATTCAGCAACACACTCACCATCTGTGAACACATTCAGTAATATTCACCCTCCTGAATATTTTATATAATTCTCCCCCCCTCTCTCCTCCCCTTCTTACATTCTCTGTGTACTTTATATAAGCTTGCTCTCTTTTCCTCTCTCTCTCACTCTCTTTTTCTCTCCCTCTCTCCTTCTCTCCTCCCGTCACTCTGTGTATACTGTAAATAATGCTGTCTTTCTCTCTCTCCCCCTACACTCTGTGTGTACTTTAAATAATGCTTACTCTCTCACTCTGTCACACACACTATCTCTGCGTATTTTACATGATGCTTGCTCTCTCTTTCTCTTTCGCTTTCTCCCCCCTGTAGACACACACACACCTTCTGTGTACTTTATATTAACTCGCACTCTCTGTCTCCCTTACACGCACTCTGTCGGTGTACTTTATATAATGATTACTCTCTCTTTCTCTCCCCCTCATATGCTGTATGTGTACTTTATATGATGTTCACTCTCTCTTTCTCTCCCCGCTCTCATTCTTTCTCTATCCCCCTCCCTGACACATACTCGCTGTGTTTCTCTGTATATGAAGTAATACTGATACTCTGTTTATGTAATGCTCCCTCTATTCTCTATGGGCATTAGGTAATTATCTTTCTCTCTGCTTCTCTGTGCATTGGCTGGTACTACCTTAAATCATTTCCTTTGTAGTTGGTTGCCACCAGTGCCTGTTTAATGGCTCTTAATGAGTAATATTTTAGCAGTGAATCCACACCAGGAAGTCGTGAGATTGAGAACAGTAGCACAGAAAATATGTGAAATTCAGCCCTGCAGCGTGAGGACAGGACGTAGGTCAAGTAATAGAGTGAAGACAGCTCTCTGTCAGGTAACGTGAGTACAGGCTCGCTGTTGGGTAAAGGGTGAGGACAGGCCCTCTGTCGGGTGACAGGGAGAGTACAGACTCTCTGTCGGGTGACAGGGAGAGTACAGACCCTCTGTCGGGTGACAGGGTGAGGGCAGGCCCTCTGTCGGGTGACAGGGAGAGTACAGGCCCTCTGTCGGGTGACAGGGAGAGTACAGACCCTCTGTTGGGTGACAGGGTGAGGGCAGGCCCTCTGTCGGGTGACAGGGTGAGGGCAGGCCCTCTGTCGGGTGACAGGGTGAGGGCAGGCCCTCTGTCGGGTGACAGGGTGAGGGCAGGCCCTCTGTCGGGTGACAGGGTGAGGGCAGGCCCTCTATTGGGTAACGGTGAGTGGGCCCACACAGACAGCAGATTCAGCGGCCCGACCCTCCATTGACACTTGCTGCTGGGTGTACTGCTGCTGGGAGCTGTGCACGAAGAATGCTGTTCTGTTGTAGGACTTGCTCCACTACCTGTCAAACAATCTGCAACTCTTCCAAACCCAAACTCTTCCAGCCTTTACCTGGGTTGGACTGTTTCCAATGTCAACAGTGAAGGGGAGGGAAAAGTCATGCATGTTTGGATCTGTCTCTCTCTTCGCAGCATCATGTGTTGTGTACGCTGCTGCCTGCTGTTCTAAGTTAGCTCTGGTTTAGAAGTGTTGAAATAAGTCAACTCTGAGCTATCACCGTCGTGTCAGTCTGGTCTAATTTATGATGTCTGTTGTATGACCTAATGTGAAATGTGCTGGGTGAGTCACAGGAACTGTGGTTTCTGCTTCTGGATATGTAACATCAACAACAGGCACAGCACTAATTCAATCCTGCTGCAGATGTTATCGGCAAGGCCAACACTCCTTGCCTATCGCTGATTGTCCTTGAGAAAGTGGTAGGGAGCCACTGCCTTGACCTGGTTGCAAGTGCAACATTGAGTTGCTTTCTGAGCTCTTTTGAGGGGGTGGGGGGTGCACAAAAGAGCAGCCACATTGCTGAGGGTCTAGAGTCACATGTAGGCCAGACTGGTAAGGCGGTAGATTCCCCTTCATTAAAGGGCATTAGTGAACTTGATGGGTGTTTTACAACCCATCTGATAATTACTTAGCCGCCATTGACGAGACTAGCACTTTCATTCTTGATTTAGTTAATTAATTGAATTCCAATTGCCTGGGGGGAGCCAAGGCAAGATTTGACCATGTGACACTTGCTTAGCTATTCAGATTACTCCTATAATCTTAGCCAAAGCTCCTTTACCAGGGTATCAGACAGAACTTAGCCCCGAGTCGCACTGAGGGAGCTATTCAGGGACTTGGCAGAGAGCTTGGTCCCAGAGGTAGATTTTAAGGAGCTTTTTAAAAGAGGAGCGAGAGGGAGAGAAGTGGAAAGAGGTGGAGAGGTCTAACGGAGGAAGTTCCGGAACTTCTGAAGGAGGTGAAGGCACGGCCGCCGATGTTGGAGCGATGAAAATCGAGGATGCGTGAGAGACCGGAAAAACAGAAGCACAGTGACCTCAGGAGGATTTGAGTTGGGAAAGGTCAGAAAGTTCATTTGGAGTGTGGCGGTAGGGGTGTGGGGGGCCATTGGAGAGACCTTGATTCGGACACAACAATGAGAATTTTAAAATCGAGGCATTGCCACACTGGGAACCAAGCCTCGGATTACCTGCAGCTCCAAGTACTAAGGACACCTATGGATAGGCAGAGGCCTTTTCCCTCTGGAAGTGTCAATTACAAGGGGTCACAGGTTCAAGGTGAAAGGGGTGGAAGTTTAAGGGAGATGTGCGGGGGAGGTTTCTCACGCAGAGAGTGGTGGGTGCCTGGAACGCACTGGTGGAGGAGGTGGTGGAAGCAGGCACATTAGCAACATTTAAGAGGCATCTGGATGGTACATCAACAGGAAAGGATTAGAGGGACATGGACCAAGTAAGGGCAGAAGGTTTTTTTTTAGTTTAGTTAGGGCATCATGATCAGCATGGGCTTGGAGGGCCGAAGGGCCTGTCCCTGTGCTGTTCTTTTTTTTGTTCTTTGAGACCCTCGTGGAAGAATGAGTCCCACTTTTCCAAAGTGTCCCAGTGAAATACTGCTTAAAGTGTAGTTGCCATCATAATGTAGGGAACACACAGCAAGTTCCCACAAACAGCAAGGTGATTATGATCTGATAATGTTTTGGTAATGTTTGTCAAGGGATAGATCTTGGCCCCTAGGACACAAGGGGAAACCTCCCCTACTCTTTTTAAAATAGGGCCAAGAGGTCCTTGCGAATATCTCATCTTAAAGACTGCAGTACAGTGCTCCTCAGCAACCTCTCATTTGTCCTCATGGAATCCCTCCAGTGCAGAAGGAGGCCATTTGGTCCATCAGTTCTGCACCGACTCTCCAAAAGAGCATTTTACCCAGTCCCTGGCTCTGCCCTATCCCTGTAACTCTGCGCATTTACCATGGCCAACCCACCTAACCTACACATCTTGGTACAGTAAGGGACAATTTAAAATGGCCAATCTGCCCAATGGGCGCATTTTGGACTGTGGGAGGAAACCAGTGCACCCGGAGGAAGCCCGTGCAGACACGGGGGGAGAACGTGATTACTCCGCACAGACAGGCTGGAATCGAACCCGGGTTCTGGCTCTGTGAGGCATCAGTGCTAACTACTGTGCCACCGTGCTACTTTCACCCTTCACCTATGTCTGTCTCTTCTCCTTTCATCCATGGAATTTTATAGTTCCTCTCCGATTGTGGGCAAGTCCAGCATTTGTTGCTTCTCCCAATTGCCTTTAGAAGGTGATGATGAGCCACCTTCTTGAAGAACTGCTGCCACAGTTTTGTTTCAATATTTTGACCCAGCAACCAGGAGTGATGGATCAATATATTTGCTCTGTGGCAACAGTAACTATCAATAAATGGCTGTAAATCCCTCTGGGATATCCTGCAGTCATGGTTGGCAGTGTATAAGTGCATAGCTTTCTTCGTATGTCCAAATCATGAGGCTCGGGACTTGGAGCAGAGCTTGTGGGTGATACTGTTCCTATGGTTCTGAAAATCCACCTCCCCCCTCCTCCCCAGCCTATCCACAGAAGCTCTAAAGGCTGGAAAGTTCCACTGAAAATTTTTGGAATGTTGGGTTGGTATTCAGGGAGATTTATCCAACATGGGTAAATGGATTTAAGATGCAGATCAACTATTTCCAGATTGAATGGCAGAATGTCTCGAGTGGCTAATGGCCCCCCTGTTCTTGTGGGACAGGCTTGAAGGGCTGAATGGTCTCTTGTTCCTGTGGGGTAGACTTAAGGAGACTGAATGGCCTCCTGGTTATTAAGGGAGATATGTTCGATGCTGGAGGGAGGGATGTTTGAACACTGGGACAGCGAAGATTATCCTGCTCTTTCTTTTCCTTTTCAGCCTCTGCTGTGTCCTCTTCATCCATGGATGTGCGAAACATGTTCTTCGTTCTGCATTCCGTCACCGAAGACAACATTCGTTTCTTCCAGCAGAACCCGTCGGAGATGGGACGGCGATTCGTCACGGCCTTTTCCCAGATCCAGGAGCACGGCCGTGGGCTGCAGCCAGTCGTGCAGAGCTTCATCACAGTCTTTCCCATCTTCGATTTTGATGAGATGACCCCAGCCAATGGCTACCGCAGTCTAATTAAGGTGGTGCGCTCCTGCATCCTGCACATCATCCACAAGTCCCGATACATCAGCACTAACCGCCGCAGCATCTTCTTCAGGACCAATCACAACTGCATGGAGGTGGAGGCTTACTGCTCAGCACTCTGCCAGCTCCGTGCCCTTGTTTACTTCGCCCAGAAGCTCCTGACTGCCAACAAGCACGGCGACCTGTTCTTCGGTGAGGAGAAGGGTCTCTCCGAGGACTTCCTGCATGAGTCCAATTCCATGCACAAGGGCTGCTTCTATGGGCGCTGCCTGGGCTTCCAGGTCAGTGCAGTCTACCCTCATCTGAAACACACATCCATGGCCTCTTCCCCATCTCATCTCTGTAACCCACTCCAGCCCCTACAATCCTCCCTTATCTCTGTAACCTTCTCAATCTCCTACCTTCCTTTACTCTGTAGCCTCCTCCAGCCTATATTGCCCTCCCTATCTCTGTAACCACCTCCAGCCCCTACAACCCTTCCTATCTCGGTAACCTCCTACAACCCTCCCTATCTCTGTAACCTCGTCCAGCCCCTATACCCTCCCTATGTCTGTAACCTCTTCCAGCCCTACAACCATCCCTATCCCTATAACCTGCCCTAGCCCCTACAAGCCTCCCTATCTCTGTAACTTCCTCCAGCCGTTACAACCCTGCCTATCTCTGTAACCTCATCCAGCCCCTACAAAGACCCCTATCTGTGTAACCTCCTACATTCCTCCGTATCTCTGTAAGCTCATCCAGCCCCTACAAAGCTCCCTATCTCTGCAACCTCCTACAACCCTCCCTATCTCTGTAAACCTCTTCCAGCCTCTACCACCACCACGCATCGCTGTAACCTCCTCCAGCCTGTACAACCCTTCCTATCTATAACCCCCTCCAGCCCCTACAATCCTCCCTACTTCTGTAACCTCCTCCAGCCCCTACAATCCTCCCTATCTCTGTAATATCCCTCCAGCCCCTACGACCCTTCCTATTTCTATAACCTCCTAGAACCCCTACAACCATCTCTATGTATGCAATCTCCTACAACCCTTACTATTTCTGCAACCTCCCCCAGCCCCTACAACCCTCCCTATCTGTAACATCCTCCAGCCCCTACAACCCTCCCTATCTCTGTAACCATCTCCAACCCCTACAATCTTCCTTATCTCTGTAACCCCCTCCAGCCCCTGTAACCCTTCCTTTCTCTGTAACCTCTTCCAGCCCTACAACCATCCCTGTCCTTGTAACGTGCTCCAACCCCTACAATCCTCCCTATCTCTGTAACCTCCTCCAGCACCTACAATTCTGCCTATCTCTGTAACCTCTTCCAGCCCCTATAAAGCTCCCTATCTCTGCAATGTCCTACAACCTTCCCTGTCTCTGTAACCTCCTCCAGCCATAAAACATTCCCTATCTCTGTAACCTCCTCCAGCCCCTACAACCACCACTTATTCCTATAACCTCCTCCAGCTCATACAACCCTTCCTATCTGTAACCTCCTCCAGCCCTTACAACCCTTCCTGTCTGCAACCTCCTCCAGCCCCTACAATCCCTCCCTATTTCTGTAACATCCTCCAGCCCCTACAACACTCCTTTTCTCTGTAATCTCCTCCAACCCTATAACCCTCTCTGTAACCCCCTCCAGCCCCTCCAAACGTCCCTATCTCTGTAACCATCTCCAGCTGCCTTAGATTCCTGCACCTTAAGGCAGTTCACAGGAGTGTTGCTGAGAAGCAAAGGCAGCCGTGCCTTGGGCTGCCTGGGCCCCAAGCTTTGGAACTGCCACCCTGAACCCTCTCTCCTCCTCCTTTGACCAAACGTTGGTCAGAAGTGCTCACGTGACCCAGTGTCCATTTTGTTTCTCTTGGACACTCATTACTGCGATGCGCCTGGCAACACTTTGAGTTGGTTCCTCATGAGGCTGCAGGAGGTCACAGAGATGGGGAGTATTGTCCATTGGATTTGCCAGTGTAATGAACAGGGTTGATAGAGCCTCTGTGGACGAGGTGGGGGGTGGTGAATCCTTTGGCTTGGACCATTGACCGAGGTGGACGACAGCTACTAGTGTGAGTTAGTCCTCCAGCGAAGCCCTTTCCCAAAGTCAGGTCTGAAGAGGGTGTCCTGCTCAAACTTCACAAATCACTGTTGAGGCTTCAGCTGCAAAACTGTGGCCTCTGCACTTGAGGAAAGATACAGAGATCTTGGTAAAGGGTCCCTGAGGGGTTTTGTCAGGACATTACCAGGGTGAGGGACATCAGTTCTGAAGAGTGGCTGGAAAAGTTCAGACTTATTCCCCTTGGGACAAAGAACATTAAGAAGTTACAGAAAAGAGGTTCTGGTAGCATTGAGAGAGAAACCCTAATCCTCTCTGGGTAGTGGGTTTGGAAAGAGACTTAAAATCATTGGTTTCAAATAAAATCCAGATAGTTTTTCACTCAAAGGGTTGCTGGGATCTGGAACTCCAACCCTGAAAAGATGGTCATAGCTGATTCCATCAATATCAAAGGGAGTTGGACATCTCAGTGTCTCACAGGCTGCTGGACTGAAACTGAGGGGTGTGATGCTCAACACAGCAGCTCTTTCAAACAGGCCAGCACAGATCGAATGGCCTCCTTCCCCCTTAAACTTTGTAAATCTCACTGAGCTTTGCTCTCAACCCAGTTCGGGAGGTGGAGCAGACTCGATTCTCTGCTAACCCTCAGTACTGATCCCTGGCATCTGAATCATGGAACCACAGAACAGTACAAGCCGCAGAAGGAGGGCATTCGGCCCATCCTTCTGCACTCTCACATTAGAAACATCCGACCTGCCACCCAATCCCACTTTGCCAGTACTTGGCCCATAGCTTTGAATGTTATGATGTGCATCCAGGTACTTTTTAAAGGATGTGCGTCCTCCGCCGCCTCCCAGGCAGTGCATTCCAAACCATCACCATCCTCTGGGTAAAAAAGATTTTCCTCACATCCCCCCAACCCTCCTGCCCCTCATTTTGAACCGATGTCCCCTCTTGACTGACCCTTCAACTAAGGGAACAGCTGTTCCCTATCCACTCCATCCATGTCTCTCATAATCTTTTTTCACCTCGATCAGGTCGCCCCCTCAGTCTTCTCTGTTCCAATCCCGTTAATCCCTCTCCCCCCGCCCCACTTTCCCTTCGTCGCTGTGGTTTTGTTTTGTGCTTTAAGTATTTATTGAATTTTCTTTTTGAAGGCTGCTGTTGATGCTCCCCCACACTATCAGACAGTGCATTCCGACTCAGAAACACTCACAGAGTTCAAAAGCTTTTCTTCATGTCGCCTCTGGCCCTTGTGCCGATTGTATTAAATCTGTGATTTCTGGGTCATCGGCCCTTCGGCCATCAGGAGCAGTGTCTCCTCATTTAGTCTGGTCCCCTCTTGGCCTACTCTGCTCCAAGGAGAGCAACACCAGCTTCTCCAGCCCATCCCTAAGACTGTCAAGAGCTCCATTGCCGAAACCTGCCGAGTTAATCTCTTCCACACTGACCCCAAAGCACTCAGACCATTCTCAAAGTGAGGGGCCCAAAGTGGGACTCCAGCTGGAATGGTACAAGTGTTTTATTAAAGGTACAACACAGCTTCTTGGCTTTCTGTACTTGCTTGGCAGAATTTTACCAGCATGTCCGCCCAAGTTTCGTATGATCCTGCCTGAGGCCAACGGAGAATGCCGTTCTCCGAGCCACACCTGCCCCCGGAATCGGGGTGGGTAAAATTCTGCTCCATGTCCCTATTTATAAAGCCCAGTATGTCTGTGTGTGTTACTAATTGCTTCATTAACTGTCCTGCCATCTTCAGATAATGCACAGGTACCTCCCAGGTCTCTCTCTTCTTCCATCCCATTTAAATTTGTAATGTGTCCTCATTTTTTGTACCAAAATATATCGCCTGAGACCTCAGAGAGAACCTGCTGCCCTAGTCCCTCCACAAAGGATTCCTCTCTAAGAATGGGACTGCCCCATTCCTGCTCCTCACCAGCACTTCCACAAGCACTGGGCAGCTCAATGGCACCACCCCTGTACTTTTAGATAGTTCACTCTGCACTGTCACTGTCACGAGACAGAAGAAAGAGGGGACTTGCTGGTCAAAACCGTATTAAAGGATTGAAAAACTTAAGGGGGCTTAAGAGCTCAGAGTGTGTGTGTGTGTAGAGTGTGTACATGTGTGTGCAGAATGTGTGCGTGTGTGTGCAGAGTGTGTGCGCGCACGTGTTTGCAGAATGTGTACTCGGAGTGTGTATTTACAGTGTTTACATTACTTTGCTATGGTTTGCTGTCCTGTCATTCTCCTTGAGGTGAGCATTCAGGTAGGCTTTTGAAGCAAGGAGGTAGTCATTAAGCATGTGTAGGGTAATATCCATTAAGAGGTGTCCAGAGCGTGTGTGCCGTGTGTTGCTATGAGCTGACTGCTTGTGCGTTCTCAGCGCCTGATGCAGCCTCCTTCTTCACTGTTCCAGTTTTCTCCCCTCCCCTCTGATCATCACTGAGGGAGAGAAAGAGGTGGAGCGAGGGGGCGAGATCTTCATTTGTAAGATGAGGGCAGATTGTTTGACCACAGACAGCAGGATTGCCAGATCTAATTCTGTGCAATGCCAACAAACAACCACACAAGCCGTCCACCAATACACCTATTGCTCCAGGGTAAGCCCATCTCTGCTCAGGAGCTGCACTGTCTCCAGGGCAGCATGCACACACTCGCTCACTCACTCACTCACTCACATACAGGCACACTGCCATCATAGTATACTCACTCACTCACCTCACTCACTCACACACAGGCACTCTGCCCTCATAGTATGCACACACACAGGCACATGCACAGTCCCTGTACCTGAGTCTACTGCTTTTCTCTCAATAGCAGACCCACACTTAGTGTCAGTTGCAGAATAAGAGACAGCTCTGTTGTGGTTTCCTTCCCCCCTCATCTCTCTCCCATGCTCACCACCCTCCCAGAGGACAGATGAATGCTGCAACCTCCCCGCTGTTCTCATAACAGACTTATCATCAGTGTAAATCCCTGTGAAATAAGCCATTGTTATTGTGCTATGGGCAGACATCCAGCAGCTCCTGATGCTGGCTGTCCGCTGTGCCATTGAGTACAAGGATCAGAGCTCACGGCATCCACCCAGACCATAGGCCAGACCAGATCCACACCCCGTGCCGTACTGAGCCGTAATAATCACCCAGCTCTCCAATTCTGGACTGTCTTTTCAAACTTGCTTTGGGTTTGCTCTATCACTGTATAACACTGGGGTACAGTACTGGTGGAGAGAGCTCTGTCCCTGTATAACACTGGAATACAGTAATAGTGGGGACAGATGTGTCACTGTGTAATACTGGGGTACAGTATTGGTGGGGAGAGCTCTGTCCCTGTATAACACTGGGGTACAGTACTAGTGGGGAGAGCTCTGTCACTGTGTAACACTGGGATACAGTATAGGTGGAACTGGTCTGTCACTAGCACTGAGCTACAGTACAGATGGGCTCAGGTCTGTCACTGTATTACACTGGGATACAGTACTGTTGGGACAGATCTGACGCTGTGTAATACTGGAATACAGTACTAGTGGATACATGGGGCCATTTCAGAGGGGCAGCTATGAGCCAATCACATTGCTGTGCACCTGGAATCACATTTAGCTCGGGTTAGGATGGCAGATTTCCTTTCCAAGAGAACATTAGTGAACTAGGTGGATTTTTATGACAATCGATGAATGTTATGGTTGCCATCACTAAGACTGGCTTTATAATTTGAGATTTTATGAATTGAATTTAAATTCCACCAGCTGTTGTGATGGGATTTGAACCCATGTTCCACACAGCAACAGACTGGGCCTCTGGGTGAATAATCCAGTGACATTATCACTCGCCATCTTCTCCATAGGTTTGGCTGAGTACAATTGACAATGTACCTGGATATTTCCTGGAGTCCTAAGGGTTAAGTTACACACAATAGAGCTTGCCTGGAGCTTAGAAGGTTAAGGGGTAATTTGATTGCCTCCCTCCTGTTTCATTGTGACCTCTGACCATTTATTTGTTGTCTGCAGTTTACCCCTGCGATCCGCCCCTTCTTACAAACCATCTCAATCGGCCTGGTCTCATTTGGGGAAAACTACAGACGACACGAAAGCAGCTTAGGTAAGAAGTGTGTGTGGGTGCGTGAGTGTGCTTCACATGTGTGTGTGTCATGTGTGAGTGCATGTGTGTGTGTGTTCACAGTGTTTTCTTTCTATCGTCATGTCCCTGCGAGTGCTCTTTTGGGTTCTTGATACTTTACTAACCAACTCCTTCAACCAAATTGTCAATTTGGCCCAAAGCCTGTCAAAATGAATCAATGAAATCCGTGCACTTGATTACTCACTGCATGTCCCAAACCCCACTGTGCATAGGAACTTGCATGGACTCGATTGCATGCTGTGTTTACCAGCCCACAGGTTTGAAATTCACAACAGGCATCAGCACTATCCAGAACTCTTGTTATCTAACCCCTTGCTGTATCTGTCCTGGGAATGTTTGATGGGGACAGTGTAGAGGGAGCTTTACTCTGTATCTAACCTTGTGCTGTACCTGTCCTGGGAGTGTTTGATGAGGACAGTGTAGAGGGAGCTTTACTCTGTATCTAACCCCGTGCTGTACCTGTCCTGGGAGTGTTTGATGGGGACAGTGTAGAGGGAGCTTTACTCTGTATCTAACCCTGTGCTGTACCTGTCCTGGGAGTGTTTGATGGGGACAGTGTAGAGGGGGCTTTACTCTGTATCTAACCCTGTCTTGTACCTGTCCTGGAAAGCATTTCTCACTCACAGCCCAAAATTCACAGAATGTATATGAATAGAATGGAAAGGGAGCTTTGACAGTGAGTACTCAGTAACATTGAAATGTTTTGTCTCTGTTTTAATCTCATGCCTTCATTAGTGGAAATTGGTAGCTTACCACAGTATGGTGAGTACTTTTCTGTTTCTCTCTAAAGAAATTAAAACCTTTTGCAGTGGGCAGGATGTTAATGCTCTTCCAATTCCTTGTGTGTCAGGACCTTTTCTAAATTCTGATCCTGCTCTGTCAGGGAGATCTTCCTGCGTGGAACCAAATAAGAGGCCAACTCCTGGCCTCCTGTCCAATCAAGGGTAGTGCATGAGTCTCCGAGACTGCAAAGTCGGTATGAGAACCCGCAGTCTTGCAAGATGGCAGACTGTCGCCTTGCCTGAGCAGACTGCAAGGTCGACTGCATGTTGAGGTGCCCTGTACCAAAGTATCTGCTGTAGGGAGACTGGCTCCTGCCAAAGGTTGGCGACTTCAACTCACTGACCAAAGCAGTGCTGATAGCAGGTTGAATGTGGGAGCCCCTCCCCTCCCCCCACCCCCCACTCCTCACTCAGGCCATGAGATATAGGAGCAGAAGTGGGCCATTCGGCCCATAGATTCTGCTCCACCATTCAATGAGATCATGATTGATCTGATGTGATAATCCTAATTTCCTGCCTTATTCTCATAACCCTTGACGCCTTTACTGATTAAAAAAATATGTCTGTCTCAGCCTTGAACATACCTAATGGCCTAGTCTCTACAGTCCTCTGCAGTAAAGAATCCCACAGATTCTGTACCCTCCTGAAGAAGAAATTCCTCCTCATTGAATCTTAAATGTCTGACCGCCTTACTCTGAGATTACACCTCTGGCCCTAGATTCTCCCACAAGGGAAAACAACCTCCTAGCATCTACCCTCTCAAGCTAAGTGAGAATTATGTATGTCTCAATAAGGTCACCTCTCATTCTTCTAAACTCCAATGAGTACAACTGACTCAACCTCTCCTCATGAGAAAATTCCTTCACGTTCTCAATCAACCTAGTGAAATCCCTCTGGACTGACTCCAATGCCAATATATACTTCCTTACATAATAGGACCAAAACTGTTCACAGTATTCCAGTTGTGATCTTGTAGATTTTCAGCAAGACTTCCCAATCATTGTACTCTATTCCCACCTCCAGGAACATATCGGGCTCGATCCTCAGTGGGGTCCTAGCCCCAATCAGACCATGAATGGATGGCAAATTATGCTGATTGGTGGCCCACCGCTTCTATCTATCACATTCCACCTTGCTCTATCTTCTGAGACCGGGAAGATTCCAGCCACTGGGAGCTGATACCTTACTATGGGAAGAACTTAGAATGTTTTGGTCCGCCAGTCAATTTCCTTTTGGTCTTGCTGCCGTTCTGCAACCTTCTCTGACCCGCCCGTGCTCTGTATCTCCATCTACCCTTCTCTTCAATAACCTCCTCAGGCTCTATCCCTTCATCATTCACAGACACACAGCATCAATTCCCTTTTTTAGTCACAATCCATCTCCATTGACTGTCACTGAAATTTATTATAATTCAGGTCAGAAACTCCAGAGTGTTTTATGAAGTCTGCCTGGATCATAGTTTTGCAATTTGAGCTTGGCTAGGGTAAGCATGAGATGCTTCACTTCAGGAATGATTCAAATGACCCACTAGGGAGCTTTGTCAAATAAAGTTTATTTAAGAATACAGTTATCATGTATAGAAAGAAAATTAGCAATAACTTTTACCAATTACAAAAATTCATGCTAACATATAACCCTTAACAAGTATACAAACTGTTTCAATCAAACAAAATACAAAATCCTGTACAAAACCCTTGCCATAGGTTTAGCACAGAAATTATGAATGCTCATGTGATGCTGGAACTTAATCCTTTGAGTAGAGAATTGAAACTCTGACTTACAGCCTTGTAACTTCTAGCAGTTCGCTTGATGTACACACAGATCAGTTAGAAGTCAGAACAGCTTTCCAGAACACCAGAAAGAGAGAGACAGACTCTAGGCAAACCAACCACTAACAGCAGATTTTTATTTTCCACTCCAGGAAGGCAAAAGCCTTGCTTTCAGCCAACCAGCAGAATTTCCAATGCCAGGAAGAGAGAGAAACACTGCTTTCGGTCTGATGTCCACCCCCTTCTAAGCTAAAACAGCAGCTCAAAACTGAAAACAAGAGGTCCTGTCACCTGACCTGTCAACCAGTCTTCCTCCTAACAAATCCCAAAAAGTATCTGAGGCCCAGAGTAAAAATAAACAAATCCCCATTTAAATCATTGAAATAGCAATAAAAGGACTTCTAGTAGTCATCCAGTAACAATGATGAAAACCAAAGCTACTTATAGCTGCAGAGAAGGTGATTTAAAAAATAAATTCTCAAAGGTACACTAATATGACTAATTGCCTACGAATCTTGATGTTTAAATTCATCGTGCAAATGTGTGTATGCTGTTATTCTGAACGAAGTGCCGTGAGTTAGCATTCAGCTGCTTGAGCTTGTTCTGTCTTTCCCTTAGATCTGTGTGTATCTCAACTTCATGTACCCGCCTCCACTCCATATCTCTTGATATCTTTACCAAACATTGATCTGTTAACTTCATCTCCCCACCCAACATTCAAATCCTTGTGGAAGGGACAGTTTCAGATTTCCATTACCCTTTTCGGAGGAGGGGGGGGCACAGTTGTTAGCACTGCTGCCTCTCAACACTAGGGATCGGGTTCGATTCCCAGCGTGGGTCACTCTCTGTGTGGAGTCTGCACATTCTCCCCATGTCTGTTGTCAGTATCTTCTGGGTGCTGTGGTTTCCTCCCATAGTCCAAAAGCTGTGCTGGTCAGTTAGGTGCATTGGCCATGCTAAATTCTCCCTAAGTCTACCCAAACAAGGTGTGGCAACTCAAGGATTTTCACCGTAACTTCACTGCGATGTCAATGTAAGCCTACTTGTGACAGTAATAAATAAACTTTAAAACTTTTGGGAAACAACGTATTATGCCCTGTCCCTCTACATGATAAAATAATATAGAACTCTCATTTAACATGCCTATGATATGGATAAAGACCTTTACTGTTAGCTTTGATGACCCTTGTAAGTTTTTATTTTATGTACTTCCTCTTAGCAGCTCGCAATCCTTTATTTGCAACCCCGTGTTGTTTCTTCTTGTTCTTGCAGTCCACTGGACATACATATTTTCTGGTATTTGTGTGAAGCCTTTCTTGTAGCTTGGTGCTGACTCCTATTTTCCTGTATTCACCTTGCTTAACCTTGAAGTTTAAAGTTTTAAAGTTAAAAACCTAAAACCTTGCTTGCTTAACTTTACAAGTGAGCCTTTTATCTTTCCCCTGACTTGATATTGTGTCAGAAACTTAAAATGCCTCCCACTCTTCACCAGTGGGTTCACCTGTTAATGGTCCAGGCCAGTTTACTGCTGCCTATTTTATTTCCCGTTCCTTGCGAACTTTGCCTTGCATTACAAAACCTTGGTTTCTGACTCTGTCTTCCTCACTCTCCCACTTGAGCACAATGTCAGTCGAGTTGAATTGTAGTTACTACTTGCAATCTAAGAAATTAAGTTTGTTATTCATCACTAAATCCGGCACGCCCTGTTCCCTTATGTGTGCTCAAGAGCTTAACGTTGCAGGAAGTGGTGGTAATATCACTGGACTATTAATCGAGAGGGCCCCAGCTGTTGCTCCAGAGGACACAGGTTCAAATCCCACCATGGCAGCTAGTGGAATTAAACTCGGTTAATAAACTCTGAAATGTTGAAGCTAGTCTCAGTAAAGGTGACCATGACAACCACCATGGATTATTGTTTTAATTAAAAAAAAGCATCTGGTTCACTAATGATCTTCATAGAAGGAAATCTACCATCCTTAAACAGTTTGGCCTTTCACCTGACTCCAGACCCACAGCTGTGTGGTTCGCTGGTGGAGCCCATTATCCAAGCCAGCACCCACAGTACCAAGGGAGTTCTGCACTGTCATAAGTGTTGTTTTGTGGGTGAGAGGTTCATCCACAGCCCTCGGGTAAGGATGAAAGATATCCAGGCCACTTTTGGAGGACATGATGTGGAGATTGGGTTCATGTCGCACTATATGTACCCCCCACCAGTTAGCCTGGACTTGCAAAATCCTAATAACTGTCCAGGCTTGAGACGATTCACATCTCATCAACCTGTGACTATCCCTCTCTCCACTCGCACTGTCAGTACCTGTAAAGACTTGATTACCTGTAAAGACTCGCATTCCAACCAACATCTTGCAGTTGAGTCTAGCCATGTTTGTGAAACCTACCTTTCCACTCACCTGATGAAAGAGCAACTTCCGAAAGCTCGTGATATCAAATAAGCCTGCCGGATTTAAACCAAGTATTGTGACGCTTCTTACTGTTGGAGGAAATGCAGGGGACTTTACCTGGTGTTCTGACTAATTTTTGCAAAACAAAACATCTCAAAAACAGGTTAAAAGCTGCTGTTTGTGTGATCTTGCTGTGCACAGCCTGATTGCTGTGTTTACCACAATACAGCAGCGACGACACTTCAAAACAAAAAGATTATCAAATACTTCTGTTCACCCTAAGGTGGGTATATAAAACTAGGAATACTTCCTGATGGCTGGGATACTGGGTGGCTCTCTTCCTGCCATCCCTGGACATTACCCGCCCTGGTCCCTAAACTGTTGGATTGATTCCCTCACAGGCGTTGCTGCCACCTCCTTCTTCACCAGCGGCAAGTACGCCATCGATCCCGAACTCCGCGGCGCTGAGTTCGAGCGGCTCACCCAAAACCTGGACGTGCACTTCTGGAAGACCTTCTGGAACATCACCGAAACTGAGGTGCTGGCGGTAAGTCCCGAGACTGAGAGGACAGAGGGTAAAGACCCATCTGGAGGTGCGACTGTGTGATAGAGGGTGGGGCGAAGTAATTAGAGGAGCTGTCTTAAGCACTTGTCTCTGTGCTCTGGAT
Organism: Carcharhinus amblyrhynchos; assembly: GCF_965287045.1. Taxonomy (NCBI): domain Eukaryota; kingdom Metazoa; phylum Chordata; class Chondrichthyes; order Carcharhiniformes; family Carcharhinidae; genus Carcharhinus; species Carcharhinus amblyrhynchos. Next base: position 73,539 of record NW_027650183.1, on the reverse strand, counting down.
TCTATGTAACACTATTCTGAGCTTCCCTCCCATACTCACTGCTACTCAGCTTTCTGACTGTGTTCTTCAACCTTTCCTCCCCTGCCAGTCTCTGGTGACTCTAACGTCCACCACTGTCCGTGTGAACAAGACACTCGCCATCCCGCCCAACTCCTTTGAGATGCCGCTGCTTGCTGACCCCAACTTGATGGTCGTCATCACTCCTCCGGTAGCTCATTCTGGCCCCGGACCCGTGCAGATGAGACTCATCTCCTACGAGCTGCGAGACGGACAGGTAAATGCTTCCTTGAGCTGGCTGCGATTTGTGTCATGTCGTAGGTGACCACTCAATCATTTTTAATCAGAGAAATGCCCTCATTGTTAGATTTGTAAAATTCCATGGGGTTGTACGTCAGGGCAGAATGTGAAACATGGACACATGTTTCCCAGCATTGTGCACCCAGTGTTGTTTAAATTTAAAGTTTATTTTGTTAGTCCCACAAGTAGGCTTATATTAACTCTACAATGAAATTACCATGCAAATCCCCTAGTCACCACACTCCACTGCCTGTTCGGGTACACTGAGGGAGAATTTAGCATGACCCAATGCATCTATGATGTGGGTATGCTGGCGTTAGACTGGGGTAAACACAGTAAAAAGTCTGACAACACCAGGTTTCAGTCCAACCAATTTATTTGATAGTAAATTCACTAGCTTTCGGGTTAGCCCCTTCGTCAGGTGAATGGAGAGTTCTGGCCTCAGACAGAGCATATAAAGCACAGACAGTTTACAGATTACTGATTAGAATGCGAATCTTTACACCTAACCTGCTGTTCAAGTCTTAAAGTGGCTAACAATGTGTGTGGAAGGAGCACTGATCACAGGTTAAAGAGATGTGTATTGTCTCCAGATAGTACAGTAAGTGTAAAGTGTACAGTACAGTAAACCTCACTCACTGTACTATCTGGAGACAATACAAATCTCTTTAGCCTGTGATCAGTGCTCCTTCCACACGCATTGTTAGCCACTTTAAGACTTGAACAGCAGGTTAGGTGTAAAGATTTGCATTCTAATCAGTAATCTGTAAACTGTCTGTGCTTTATATGCTCTGTCTGAGGCCAGAACTCTCCATTCACCTGACGAAGAGGGTAACCTTGAAAGCTAGTGAATTTACTATCAAATAAATCGGTTGGACTGAAATCTGGTGTTGTCAGACTTTCTCCAATGTATCTAACCAGACTGTGGGAAGAAATCGGAGCAACCCCCCCCTCCGGAAGAAACCCACACAGACACAGGGAGAACGTGCATACTCCACACAGACAGTGACCTAAGCCAGGAATTGAACTCAAGTCCCTCGTGCTGTGAGGCAGCAGTGCTAACCACTGTGCCACCATGCATTTGAGCAGATAGTGTGGTGTCTGTTCTGTCTTGTACAGGTTAAACTCTGGTAAATCGGTTGGACTAAAACCTAGTGTTGTCAGAGTTTTTACTGCAGTTTCACAGAGACCCCTAGTGGTACAGTTTATTAAAGGTAGTTTTGATTAACTTCCCACTGGTTCAATAGGGACATGAAGATGCTACATTTGACCTCCTGCCATTACAGATGCAATGCTATAAGATTGATTGCTCTTTTATCTATCCTTTCTAAGTGTCATTTCTTATATTCCTGCATTTGCTGGTGATATTAGGATAGTGATGAGCTCAATGAACTCTGCAAACCTGAAGCACAACTGGGTCTAGATATTCGCCTGAAAACCAAGAAGGCTCCACGGTCAAAGTTCCTCATTGTTCATTTCCATGGTGGAGGCTTCGTAGCTCAAACCTCAAAGTCCCACGAGGTAAGACACAGTCCAAATCGATAGAATTTCTTTCAGGAAAGGAGCAAGGTTTAATTTTAGCAAAGGCAGGCCAGTTCGAGAAGGGAAAGGTACAGCACGGTGTTAGATATAGAGTAAAACTCCCTCTATACTGTCCCCATCAAACACTCCCAGGACAGGTACAGCACAGGGTTAGATACAGAGTAAAGCTCCCTCTACACTGTCCCTATCAAACACTCCCAGGACAGGTACAGCACGGGGTTAGATACAGAGTAAAACTCCCTCTACAATGTCCCTATCAAACACTCCCAGGACATGTACAGCACGGGGTTAGATACAGAGTAAAGCTCCCTCTACAATGTCCCTATCAAACACTCCCAGGACAGGTACAGCATGTGATTAGATACAGAATTAAGCTTCCTCTACACTGTCCCCATCAAACACTCCCAGGACAGGTACAACACGGGGTTAGGTACAGAGAAAAGCTCCCTCTACACTGTCCCCATCAAATACTCCCAGGACAGGTACAGCATGGGATTAGATACAGAGTTAAGCTCCCTTTACACTGTCCTGATCAAACACTCCCAGGACAGGTACAGCACAGGGTTAGATACAGAGTAAAGGTCCCTCTACACTGTCCCCATCAAACACTCCCAGGACAGGTACAGCACGGGATTAGATACAGAGTAAAGCTCCCTCTACATTGTCTCAGTGAAATACTCCCAGGATATGTACATCATCAATTTGATGCAGAATAAATTTTTTTTTAATATATATTCATTTAAAAGATGTGGGTGTCACTGGCTGAGCCCAGCATTTATTGCCCATCCCTAATTACCCCTTGAGAAGGTGGTGATGAGCTGTCTTCTTGAACCCACTGCAGTGCCTGTGGTGTAGGCACACCCACAGTGCTGTTAGGGAGGGAATCTGAGGATTTTGACCTAACTCCAGTGAAGGAACAGCGATATATCTACAATTAGGATGGTGAGTGGCTTGGAGGGGAACCTCCAGGTGCTGCCCTTGTCCTAGATGGCAGTGATTGCAGGTTTGGAAGGTGCTGCCTCAGGAATCTTGGTGAGTTGCTGCAGTAGATGGTACACACGGCTGCCATTGTGTGTCAATGGAGGAGTGAGTGAATGTTTGTGGAAGGGGTAGCAGTCAAGTGGGGCTGCTTTGTCCAAGACGGTGTCAAGCTTCTTGAATGTTGTTGGAGCTGCACCTGTTCAGGCAAATAGGGAGTATTCCATCACGCTCCTGACTTGTGCCTTGTCGATGGAACAGGTCACAGACTGCTAATTCTGCAGCGAGTAACTCACCTCCTGACTTCCCAAATGATGGTAGACAGGCTGCAGAATTACCGGTCTGTGATCTGTTCCAACTCTCCTTGCTTTGCTGACATGATGTTGATAATTGTCATTAACACATAAAAGATCTGATACTTTTATATTTTAAGTTTTTATACTTGTTTTGTATTTGTCTAACGTCTGCTGTTCACTGTTCAGAGATTGAGGTTTTCCTTATCGACTCTTGACCTCCCCTTTCCCCATCCCCTCTGTGTTGGGACCCACAGTGATGGTGAAATCTTCCTGTCAGTGCTGCATTTCCTGTTGCCTGCCCAACTCTGATTCTCTGTTTGTGTTGTTTAGGCTTACCTCAAGAGCTGGGCCCACGAACTGGACTCGCCGATCCTTTCCATCGACTATTCGTTGGCCCCTGAGGCTCCCTTCCCAAGGGCTCTCGAGGAGTGCTTCTTTGCCTATTGCTGGGCAGTGAAGAACTGCCACCTCTTGGGTATGCATGCCTGTCGCTCGGAGATGTGGAAGCCTTGGAGAAAGGCTGCAGGGTGGAGTCAGTCAGGGCAGCATGGTGGCGCAGTAGTTAGCACTGCTCCTTCACAGCACCAGTGACCCAATTTCAACTCCAGCCTCGCGTACAGGCTGTGTGGAATCTGCATGTTCTCCCCGTGCCTGTATGGGTTTCTTCCAGGTGCTCCGATTTCCTCCCATAGTCCAAAAATGTGTAGGTTGGGTGGATTGTCCATGCTAAATTGCCCCTCAGCATCCCAGGATGTGTCGGGTTGGGGATTACCAGGGTAAATACGTGGGGTTACGGGGATAGGGCTTGGGTAAGATAAAAAGGTGGGTCGGTGCAGACCTGATGGGCCGAATGGCCTCCTTCTGCACTGTAGGGGTTCTTTAATTCTATGATCAGTTTCACGGTTAACAGGCTGTGATCGGTTGGACAAAGTGCAGTGATGAAGGGGAGGCTTCTGTACTCTCCCTACACAATCCCTGTCATCAGGGTTTAAATTGGCCTCGCAGGTGGAGGATGTGGTCAAGAAGGCGTATGGTGTGCTAGCCTTCATTAATCGAGGGATTGAGTTTAGTAGTCGAGAGGTAATGCTGCAACTTTATAAGACCCTTGTCAGACCCCACTTGGAGTACTGTGCGCAGTTCTGTCGCCTCACTAGGAAGGATGTGGCAGCTATTGAGAGGGTGCAGAGGAGATTTACAAGGATGTTGCCTGGATTGGGAGGCATGCCTTATGAAGATAGGTTGAGGGAGCTAGGTCTCTTCTCCCTTGAGAGACGAAGGTTGAGAGGCGACCTGATAGAGGTTTATAAAATGTTGAGAGGTATAGACAGGGTGGATTCTCGGAGGCTATTTCCCAGGGCTGAAATGGTCGCTACGAGAGGACACAGGTTTATGGTGCTGGGGAGCAGGTACAGAGGGGTTGTCGGGGACAGTTTTTCACTCAGAGGGTGGTGAGTGAGTGGAATCGGCTGCTGTCAATGGTGGTAGAGGCGAACTCGCTGGGGTCTTTTAAAAGACTTCTGGATGAATGCATGGGATTTAATGGGGTTGAGAGTTCTAGATAGTTCTATGGCCTGGTAGGTATGGATATGATCGGCGCAACTTGTGGGCTGAAGGGCCTGTTTGTGCTGTAGTGTTCTATGTTCTATGTTCAGCATGGGGTTAGATACAGAATAAAGCTCCCTCTACACTGTCCCCATCAAACACTCCCAGGACAGGTACAGCATGGGATTAGATATAGAGTAAAGCTTCCTCTATACTGTCCCCAACAAACACTCCCAGGGCAGGTACAGCACAGGGTTAGATACGGAGTAAAGCTCCTTCTACGCTGTCGCCTATCAAACACTCCCAGGACAGGTACAGCACGGGGTTAGATACAGAGTAAAGCTCCTTCTACACTGTCGCCTATCAAACACTCCCAGGACAGGAACAGCATGGAGTTAGATACAGAGTAAAGCTCTCTCTACATTTCATGTTATCTTTGTTGCTTGGGATTTCTAGACTTGAGGAAGACAATGATGGACTGGGCCAATTGATCAGCAGATAAAATTTGGTGAAGTTTGTGGAATTATGACAGGGAATATAATGTAAATGGTAGAATGTTAAAGAGGATGGAGAAAGAGAGGCTTAACAATGTGTTTCCATAAATGTGTGAAGGCGGCAGGACAAGATGAGAAGTGTTTCTTTAAAAAGAATAGCATGCGTGATTCTTGGCTTTGTTAAACATAAGAACATAAGAAATAGGAGCAGGAGTAGGCCATCTAGCCCTTCGAGCCTGCCCCGCCATTCAATAAGATCATGGCTGATCTGAAGTGGATCAGTTCCACTTTCCCAATTTCTCCCCATAACCCTTAATTCCCCTGTCTATCAGAAACCTATCTACCCGTGACTTAAATATATTTAGTGAGGTAGCCTCCACCACTTCAACGGGCAGAGAATTCCAGAGATTCACCACCCTTTGAGTGAAGAAGTTCCTCCTCAACTCTGATCTAAACAGTCCCCCCCTCATCTTGAGGCTGTGTCCTCTAGTTCTGCTAGCCTTTCTAAGCGGGAAGAATCTCTCCACCTCTACCCTATCCATCCCCTTCATTATCTTATATGTCTCTGTAAGATCCCCCCTCAGCCTTCTAAACTCCAACGAGTACAGACCCAGTTTATTTAGTCTCTCTTCATAGGCCAACCCCCTCATCTCCGGTATCAGCCTAGTGAACCTCCTCTGCACTCCCTCCAGGGCCATAATGCGGACATAAGAAAAGGCAAAATCCATCTTTAGCCCTTAGCTGCAATGTGTGGTCTATTCGGCCTCGGCATTTGAGGAAGGAATGTGAAGGTGTTGCGGAGAGTGCTGGAGAGACTTACCAGAATAGGGGGCTTCAGTTATGGTGGAAAAGCTGGGAATGTTCTTGTTGGAGCAGGGAAGGCTCAGGGGGGAGATTTAATTGAGGCGTTGAAATTCACCATGGTTTTAGATAGAGTGAATGAGGAGGAAGTGTTTCCAGTGTCAGGAGGGTGGGTAATCAGAGGGGGCACAGATTGAAGAGAATCGGGAAAAGAACTGGAGCAGGAGATTTTTTAAACACACAGCGAGTTGTTGTGATCTGGAAGGCACTACCTAAAAGCTTAGGATAAATACTTTAAAAAGTTTAAAGTTTACTTATTAGTGTCAGAAGTTAGCTTACGTTAACACTGCAATGAAGTTACTGTGAAAATCCCCTAGTCACCACACTCCGGTGCCTGTTTGGGCACACTGAGGGAGAATTTAGCATAACCAATATACCTAACCAGCATGTTTTTTGGACTGTGGGAGGAAACTAGAGTATCCAGAGAAAACCCACGCACATACAGGGAGAACATGCAGATTCCACACAGTGGCCCAAGCTGGGAATCAAACCTGGGTCCGTGCCATTGTGAGGCAGCAGTGCTAACCACTGTGACGCCCTGCTGCAAACGAAAACCAGAGGACTGTGGGGAAAGAGTGAGGAGAATGGGATGAATGGAACAACTCTACCAGAAGATGAATTCGCTGAGTTGCTGGATCAGTCAATGCTCCCTTTGCCTGTCTTTCCATATGGTTTCCTTTTTACTTTCATACTTTTTCTCTCTTTCTTTTTCACTCTCCCCCCCCCCCGACTTTCTTTCTTGCTTTTTCTCTTTCTCAATTTTTCTCTATCTTTCTTTCTCTCTCTCTCTCCATTTTTATCTTTCCCTCTCTTTCATTCCCTTTTTCGCTTTGCTCTCTCTCTTCTTATCTCCCTCTCTTTCCTCTCTTTGTCTTTTACCTCTCTCTCCCTGTTTCTCTTTTCTCTCTCTTCCTCTCTCTTCCTCTCTCTCCCTCTCTCTCTCTTCCTCTCTTTTGCCCTCTTCTTGTTCTCTTTCCTCTCTCCCTCTCTCTCTCCCTCTCTCTCTCCCTCTCTCTCTCCCTCTCTCTCTCCCTCTCTCTCTCCCTCTCTCTCTCCCTCTCTTTCTCTCTCTCTTTCTCTTACTCTCCTTACACTTACCCCTGACCCTGCTTCCCCATCCCTTCACCTCTCCCTTCGCCGCCCCGTCCTCTCCCTCTGCCACCTCCTCCCCTCATGTTGTTTCCTCCTGGCCCCTCTCCTCTTTGTTTTATAGTGGGTGTAGTGAGCATGCGGGTACATTGGGAGCTGGGCCGAGCAGCTGTGTCTCTGCTGTGCTGAGGAGTTTGTTAAATGTACGGGACGATGCCATCGACTGTTCGGTGTGCGTTCTCACTGGTGTTTTCTCTGCTCCCTGTCCAGGTTCGACTGGAGAACGAATCTGCATGGCCGGGGACAGTGCCGGAGGGAACCTCTGCATCACCGTGACCATGCGGGCGGCCTCCTATGGCATTCGGCTGCCCGATGGGATCATGGCAGCCTATCCTGCCACCCTGCTCCAAGCCAGCGCCTCACCCTCCCGTTTACTCACCTTCATCGACCCGCTGCTACCTCTCAGTGTCCTGTCCAAGTGCCTGGGTGCATATGCAGGTAAGAATAACGCTGGCTCAACACCAACCTGAGGCTGACCGACTGAATGGCTGACGTGGTGTGAGAGGTGGGCTGCCGACAGTTACAGAGCATCCACTTCGAAATGGATAGCAAACATACAGCACCTTCAACAACTCAGCATGTTTTGCCGATTATAATAGTGGCAGATTACTCCATGGCAGCAGTAAACCAACACTGAGGGAGTGCTGCACTGTCAGAGGATCAGTACTGAGGGAGTGCTGCACTGTCAGAGGGTCAGTACTGAGGGAGTGCTGCACTGTCAGAGGGTCAGTGCTGAGGGAGTGCTGCACTGTCGGAGGGTCCGTACTGAGGGAGTGCTGCACTGTCAGAGGGTCAGTACTGAGGGAGTGCTGCACTGTCAGAGGGTCAGTACTGAGGGAGTGCTGCACTGTCAGAGGGTCAGTGCCGAGGGAGTGCTGCACTGTCAGAGGGTCAGTGCTGAGGGAGTGCTGCACTGTCAGCGGGTTAGTACTGAGGGAGTGCCGCTCTGTCAGAGGGTCAGTGCTGAGGGAGTGCCGCTCTGTCAGAGGGTCAGTACTGAGGGAGTGCCGCACTGTCAAAGGGTCAGTACTGAGGGAGTGCCGCACTGTCAGAGGGTCAGTACTGAGGGAGTGGCACACTGTCAGAGGGTCAGTGCTGAGGGAGTGCCGCACTGTCAAAGGGTCAGTACTGAGGGAGTGCCGCACTGTCAGAGGGTCAGTGCTGAGGGAGTGCTGCACTGTCAGAGGGTCAGTGCTGAGGGAGTGCCGCACTGTCAGAGGGTCAGTACTGAGGGAGTGGCACATTGTCAGAGGGTCAGTACTGAGGGAGTGCTGCACTGTCAGAGGGTCAGTGCTGAGGGAGTGGCACACTGTCAGAGGGTCAGTGCTGAGGGAGTGCTGCATTGTCAGGGTCAGTGCTGAGGGAGTGTTGCACTGTCAGCGGGTCAGTACTGAGGGAGTGCAGCACTGTCAGAGGGTCAGTACCGAGGGGGCTGCAGTGAGGTCTTTCACTTATATGGAACAAGAAAGGATTCTCCAGGAAAGCTGACAGCAGGAGAGATGTCCCAGGTCCTAATAAGGACAGAACCATCTCATTGGATAAAGAGGGGCAAACTCCAAATTGGGAAATTAAAACTGTGGGGGTGGTGGGGGATCAACTGTAAGAAGGCTGTTATTCCCCCTTGCGTGTGTCCTGCTATCCTTCGTCCTGTATCCTGCCCGGATACACTGCCCACTTAAGAGCTGTATAGTGATATAGCAGTTGGCACTGCTGCCTCTCAACGCCATCAACCTGGGTTCAATTCCGGCCTTGGATGACTGTCTGTCTGTGTGGAGTTTGTATGTCCTCCTTGTGTCTGCATGTGTTTCCTCCTGATGCTCCGGTTCCCCCCCCACAGTCCAAAGATGAGAAGGTTAAGTGAATTGACCCTGTTATATTGCTTCTTGGTATACCAAGATGTGTAGATTGGGTTGATTGGCCATGCTAGATTGTTCTTTGGATTTATAGGTAGAGGGGTTTTGGCAGGGTTATGGGGATAGGACCTGGGTAAGATACTCTGTCAGAGGGTCAGTGCAGACTTGATGAGCTAAATAGCCTCTTCTGCACTGTAAGGATTCTATGATTCCTCCAACCCCACCTCGACTACAGAAATGGTAGCCCATCCTCTTGCCTCTCCCCCGTTAACAGGACTCTCTCTTCCCTTGCTTCTCCCCAGATCCTAAGCCCTTTTCTGTCACCCTCATCCTCAGATCCTGAGCCCCTTTCTGTCACCCTCATCCTCAGATCCTGAGCCTCTTTCTGCCCCCTCACCCTCAGATCCCAAGCCCCTTTTTGTCCCCCTCCATCCCCAGTTATCGAGCCCCTTTCTCTCCCTGCTCCCTATATTGGGCCCTGTTGTTTCTCTTTCTCTCTCCCTTTACCCTGGTACCTGGCCCTAATCTCCCTTTCTCCTTGTCCCTGATACTGGACTCCTCTCTCTCTCTTTCTCTCTCTCGCTCACTCTCGCTTTCTCTGTCTCTCTCTCGCCCTCTCTCTCTCTCCCTCCTTCCCTCCCCTTCCCCTTCTCAATACTGCTCCGTTCCTGCTATTGCCAACTAACCCTCTTCTAACCTTCAAGTTGGCCTCTCTTGGGCCTCTTTTACTCTCTCCCAGTAATGGACTGCTCGGGTGTTACTGTGCCCTCACCCCTGATACTGAACTGGGAAGCCTGTGCTGCGTACCCGCCTCCCTTCCAGCCTGACTCTGGTTATTTGTGTGTTGCAGGTACAGAGCCTATGTCAACTGCCTCTTCGAACATGGACAAGGTGGACACACTGAGCTTGGTGCGGAACGACACAGCAATGCTGCTTCGGGACATCCGCATGGGGGCCTCTGCCTGGCTCAATTCACTGCTGGACAATGGCAAGACCAGTGGCAAGAACAGCAACAGGCCCGGTGAGTGACCTGCACCACCACGCCCCCCACCCCCCAAACCCCGTGTCAGATTTAATCACCCTGTCCCCGTAACCAAACACTCCACCTCAGAAAACTGCTTCTCCTCTTCCTCCACCTCCCATCAATCCCACTCCTACTCCACACTCCACCTTAGAACCTCCTACAGACTTGCAGTTCTTCCCTCTCTGTCCGGTTCACCATCTCTGGCGTCTTCTGCGCTGCTGGCTGAGAGGATCCAACACAGGACAGACCCTGGATGGACGCTGGGAACTTGCTGCTCTTTAACAAGGAGTTTGAAGAGGAGGGGCTGCAGACAGGAGGAACATGCACATGCGTGAGACAAGTGGCAGAGAGGGGGCTGCATGAGTGCACGAGAGCAGCGTTCGAACGTTTGTGGGGAGGGGCTGTGGATGCGTGAGAGGAGGGTGACTCTATAGCACAATGGTTGGCACTGCTGCCTCACAGTGCCAGGGACCTGGGTTCAATTCCCAGCTTGGGTCACTGTCTGTGTGGAGTTTGCATTTTCCTCGTGTCTGCATGAGTTTCCTCCAGGAGTTCCGGTTTTGTACCAAAGATGTGCTGGTTAGGTGGTTGCTCAATTATCAGGGTTATGGTGACAGGTCCAAGGGAGTGAGTCTGGTAGGATGGCCTTTTGCAGAGTCAGTGCAGACTCAGTGGTCGGAATGGCCTGTTTCTGCATTGTAAGGATTCTACAGTCCTGTGGAGTGATGGGAGGGCTGTGCACGAAAGCAGCAATGGAGATGGGGGCTGCACGCGTATGTCAGAAGTGGCAGAGGATTGGATAGTTGTCTACTTGTCAGAGGAATCGGAGGAACAATGTCCGAGAGGAGTGAGACGAGGGCCCACACACAAGAGATGTGGTAGACAGGATGGGCCCGTCCATGAGAGAAGCAGTGGTGAGGCCTTGTGTGCAAGAGGGATGGTGCAGGGGCCACGTGCGCGGAAGAGGGGGTGTGGAAGGGCCGGTTGGCCATGAGCGTGTTGCAGAGGGTTCAGGCGTATTCGCGAAGGAGATGGTAAGAGCCAGGGTTTGTGTCAACAGGCATGGCTCAAAGCAGGGAGCAGCACAAAGTGACCTGTCTGGATCAGTGTCAACTTCCATTGAATTTACTTCACGCAACGCACCCCAGGACATTTACTGTCTTAATGGCATTCTGTAAATGCAAGGTGCCATTGTTGTGCCAAGAAAATGATCCCCCATTTTGGCCGATGAAGGTATTAAGAGATGTGACAGGACACCAGGAACTCTGGTTACTGAGGCGAGAGGATGGGTACCGACAGAGAGGAGATTCATGCAGGATCCAGGCAAGGAAGTTAAAGGGTTAAAAAAAGAGCAGAAAACGTGGAGTGATCCCTGACTCGCGGGAACTGTGTTTACATAGCACAGCGAAATGATATCCCCTCGGAATGTCACGGGTGGTGAGGAATCAGAATGGGCTCTGACGGATTAAAACTGGGTTCAGTTTAAAGTAGCAGACCCGAGGTGGACAAGCACCAGGATCTCAGAGTGAAACCATGAGAAATGCTGGACAGAATGGATGATGACTGCCACTTGAGGGGGACTTAGGTGGAAGTCAGGGACAAGAGGGAAAAGAAACGAGGGGAACAGGATGAGGAAGAGGAAAAAGACATATAGGGAAGGGTAGGGGGATTGAGGAATGTAAAAGTGGAATAGAGGGATGAGGGAAGAGGAGGAGAGAAGTGGCTGGAGAGGGATGAAGAATGGGGAGGAGTGAGGGCAGTGGTAGGGAAGGAGACTGGCTCAGTCGTGCCTCACTAAAATTCGATGGCCCTTGAATTGGGCAAGGGATTTAGTTTCACTCTCTGAACTCACATTGTCCTGTGTTTGGGAACAGGAGTTAGTTTCACTCTCTGAACTCACATTGTCCTGTGTTTGGGAACAGGAGTTAGTTTCACTCTCTGAACTCGCACTGTCCCATGTTTGGAAATGGGAGACAGTTTCACTCTCTGAACTCACATTGTCCTGTGTTTGGGAACAGGAGTTAGTTTCACTCTCTGAACTCGCACTGTCCCGTGTTTGGAAATGGGAGACAGTTTCACTCTCTGAACTCACACAGTCCCTGGTTTGGGAATGGAAATTAGTTCCACTTTCTGAACCTGCACTGTCACAAGTTTGGGAACAGGAGTTAGTTTCACTCTCTGAACTCATACTGTCCCGGGTTTAGGATCGGGAGTTAGTTTCACTCTCACTCTCTGAACTTGCACTGTACCAGACATTGGGAATGGGAGTTCGTTTCACTCTCTGAACTCACACTGTCCTAGGTTTGGGAACAGGAATTCGTTTCACTCTCTGAACTCACTGTGTCCCAGGTTTGGAAGGGGAGTTAGTTTCACTCTGAACTTTCGCTGTCCTAGGTTGGAATGGGAATTAGTTTCCCTCTCTGAGCTCACACTGTCCCGGGTTTGGGAATGGGTGTCAGTTTCACTCTCTAAACTTGCACTGCCCTGGGTTTGGGAACCAGAGTTAATTTCACTCTGAACTCACACTGTCTCAGGATTGGGAATGGGAGTTATTTCACTTTCTAAACTCACGCTATCTGGATTTGGGAATGGGAGTTATTTTCATTCCCTGTACTCGCATTGTCCTGGGTTTGGGAATGGGAGTCAGTTTCACTCTCTGAACTCTCAGTGTCCGGGATTGTGGACAGGAGTTAATTTCACTCTCTGAACTCACATTGTCCTGGGATTGGGAACGAGAATTAGTTTCACTCTCTGAACTCACACTGTCCTGGATTTGGGAATGGGAGTGAGTTTCACTCTCCGAACTCACACTGTCCCGGGTTTGGGAAATTGGCGTTAGTTTCACTCCGAACTCGCACTGCCCCTGGATTGGGAACGGGAGTTAGTTTCACTCTCTGAACTCACACTGTCCCGGGTTTGGGAGCAGGAGTTAGTTTCACTCTCTGAACAAACACTGTCCCAGATTTGGGAGCAGGAGTTAGTTCAACTCTCCCAACTCGCACTGTCACAGGATCAGGAGTGGGAGTTTGTTTCATTCTCTGAAGTTGCACTGGCCCAGATTTGGGAACGGGAGTTAGTTTCGCTCTGAACTTGCACTGTCCCAGGATTGGGATCAGGAATGAGTTTCACTCGCTGAATTCGCACTTTACCGGAAATTGGGAATGGGAGTTTGTTTCACTCTCTGAACTTGCACTGCCCCGGGTTTGGGAACAGGAGTTAGTTTCACTCTCTGAACTCACTGTGCCCCAGGTTTGGGAATGGCATTAGATTCACTTTGTGGACTCGCACTGTCCTGGGATTGAGAACAGGAATTAGTTTCACTTTCTGCACTCGCACTGTCCTGGGTTTGTGATCGGATGTTTGTTCCACACTCCTGCTGTGCAGTGATAACCACAGCTCCGTAGGCAGTGGGGTTGGGGAAGTCGTGTCTTGGGGGGGGGCGCTGTCTTTATTGTGAGATGTTGCCTGCTTCCCTGTTGCCTCCCTGCTACCTCTGGACCCTGAGCTCTGTCTTGTCTCTGCAGTAGGATTGCAGCTCTGGGCCTTTCTCAGGCGTCCGCTCGCCCTGCTGGTTCATCTGCTGCGACTCGAGAAGCCGGTCCTTTCTAACTATCTTGTCTCTGGTAGGAAGCATCACTCACAACTGCCTCACAACCCATTGGCTTCTGCTGCAAGTAACCCTTACCATAACCAGTAACCCGCATTGGCCTGGTACCTTTTGGTTTTTGGTCGCTTCTGATGTGTGCGTCTCATTACTTTCTTTTGGCATCCTTGCTTGCCTTGCTGTATATCCTGTGCCATATCACCTGTCTGCTTGGGTCCTTTAACATCTTGGCCTCTCATTGCTTGCTTCCTAGCTTTGCACACTCGCACAGATACCACCATTATTGCAGGAAATGCCAGGGCATTCTCCTCAGTGTCCTTTGCCGAGTACTTAGCCCTTAACCAACATCACGGAAACCAATTATTAGCCATTTGTTAGCCCAGAGCTTGAACATCGTTGAAAGGGCAGAATCTTGCACTCAGCTGACAAACACAAGAATGCCAAACTTCAAAGGGTCACAACAATTTATACAATAGGAACATGGATTTGATTTGATTATTGTCACATGTATTAATATACAGTGAAAAGTATTGTTTCTTGTGCGCTATACAATACGTAACCACTCATAGAGTACATGGGGTGAAGATAAGGAGGTGCTGCAGAATGTAGTGTTACAGTAAAGCTAGGGTGTAGAGAAAAGCCAACTTAATGCAAGGTTCAAAAGCTTGATGACAGCAGGGAAGAAGCTGTTCTTGAGTCGGCTGGGACGCAAACTTAGACTTTTGTATCTTTTCCCCAATGGAAGAAGGTGCAAGAGAGAATCGCTGGTGTGGGTGGGGTCCTTGATTATGCTGGCTGCTTTTCTGCGGCAGCGTAAAATGAATAAATATTTGTAAAAAGCGCTTTATGCCCACAGGGGAAAAGAATGCTGATTGGCTGAGATGTAATCATGGCAAAAGCAACAGGAAACTATAGGCTCTCAAGCTGCTGGGTAATTTACAAAAAGGTGCAAGGCTGGAACATATACCTATTGTTTGACAAGAGATTCCTGGGTATCAATGTGTGCCGCATCCATCACAACCAAGAGAATACCACAAACAGCCAAGATAACCATTGGAGCCCATAATGTGGCCCATTTATCCATGCTCGCAGTGAAATACTTTCATACACAGTGACCCATTCTTGCAAACAGAAAGAACATGTCCTAGCCTTCCACCTTTTGTGAATTAGCCAGAAACTTGGGGAGCCTGTACCACCCCCATTGTTTTCTCCATGGTAACATCCCAGTCAATCAAAGTTGACTTGTCAACCAATCCTCTGTGGGTATGAAGTGTTTTTAAAAAAAACATTTATTCGTTTTACTGGATGTGGATGTTGCTGACTGAGCTGACACTTATTGCCCATCGCTAATTGCCCCTTGAGAAGGTGGTGTGAGCCACCCGGCGCCTTGAACAGCTGCAGTCTGTGAAGTGTAGGTACACCCACAGGGTTGTCAGGGATTTTGACCCAGTGACAGTGAAGGAACAGCTGATAGGTTTCCAAGTCAGGATGGTGAATAACATGGAGGGGAACCTCCAGATGGCAGTGTTCCCAGGTGTCTGCTGCCCTTGACTTTCTAGATGGGTTTGTAAAGTGAAGGAGCCTTGGTGAGTTCCTGCAGTGTAACTTGTAGATGGTACACACTGTTGTCATTGTGTTGGAGGGAGTAATTGTTCATGATTCGGGTGCCAACTGAGCTTTGTCTTGGAAGTATCGAGCTTCTCGAGTGTTATTGGAGCTGCACTTACCTGGGCAATTCACACTCCTGACGTGTGCATTGTAGATTGTGGACAGACTTTAGGGAGTTGGGATGTAAGTTACTCACTGCAGGATTCCTGACTTAAGAACATAAGAACATAAGAAATAGGAGCAGGAGTAGGCCATCTGGCCCTTCGAGCCTGCCCCGCCATTCAATAAGATCATGGCTGATCTGTCGTGGCTCAGTTCCACTTTCCCGCCCTCTCCCCATAACCCTTAATCCCCTCTCTTATCAAAAACCCATCAACCCGCTTCTTAAAAATATTTAGCGAGGCAGCCTCCACCACTTCAACGGGCAGAGAATTCCAGAGATTCACCACCCTTTGAGTGAAGAAGTTCCTCCTCAACTCCGTTCTGAACCGCCCCCCCTTTATCTTGAGGCTGTGCCCCCTAGTCCTACTGTCTTTTTTGAGCGGGAAGAGTCTTTCCACCTCTATCCTATCCATCCCATTCATCATCTTATACGTCTCAATGAGATCTCCCCTCATTCTTCTAAACTCTAACGAGTACAAGCCTAGTTTATTCAGCCTCTCCTCATAGCTCAACCCCCTCAACTCCGGTATCAGCCTAGTAAACCTCCTCTGCACTCCCTCCAAGGCCAAAATATCCTTGCGCAGGTGCGGCGCCCAAAACTGCACACAGTACTCCAGCTGCGGCCTCACCAATGCCCTATACAGCTGCAGCAAGACCTCCCTACTTTTATATTCAATCCCCCTCGCTATGAAGGCCAGCATCCCATTCGCCTTCCTGACCACCTGCTGCACCTGACCTCTTTCGTAGCCACAATATTTATTTGGCTTGTTCAGTTCAGTTTCTGATCAGTGGTAACCTCAGTAAGAAGTCTCACAACACCAGGTTAAAGTCCAACAGGTTTATTTGGCAGCAGAAGCCACAAACTTTCGGAGCACTGCACCTTCATCAAGTGAGTGAGAGTTGTGCTCACAAACATGGTATAAATAGACACAAACTCAATTTACAAAATAATGGTTGAAATGTGAGTCTTTACAGGAAATCAAGTCTTAAAGGTACAGACAATGTGAGTGGAGAGAAGATTAAGCACAGGTTAAAGAGATGTGTATTGTCTCCAGCCAGGACAGTTAGTGAGATTTTGCAAGCCCAGGCAAGTTGTGGGGGTTACAGATAGTGTGACATGAACCCAAGATCCTGGTTGACGCCGTCCTCATATGCAGAGCTTCTGTAACCCCCACAATTTGCCTTGGCTTGCAAAATCCCACTGGCTGGAGACAATACACGTCTTTAACCTGTGCTTAACCTTCTCTCTACTTACATTGTCTGTACCTTTAAGACTTGATTACCTGTAAAGACTCATATTCCAATCATTATCTTATAAATTGAGTTTGTGTCTATATATGCCCTGTTTGTGAACACAATTCCCACTCACCTGATGAAGGGGCAGTTTTCTGAAAGCTTGTGGCTTGTGCTACCAAATAAATCTGTTGGACTTTAACCTGGTGTTGTGAGACTTACTGTGCTTACCCCAGTCCAACACTGGCATCTACACATCAGTGGTAACTCCCTCAGGATGTTGATAGTGAGAAATTCAGCAGTGGTAATGCCACTGAATGTCAAGGGGTGATGGTTAGACCCTCTCTTGTAGGAGATGATCATCGGTTGGCATTTATGGGGCTTGAATGTAACTTGCCAGTTGTCAACCCAAGTCTGGCAAATGGGATGGACTGCTTCAGTATCTGAGGAGTTGCACTGTGCAATCATCAGTAAACATGATGGGATAAGGTCATTGACGAGGCAGCTGAAGGTAGTCGGGTGATCATTGAAGTTTGGCATTCTTGTGTTTGTTCTGAGAAGCAGAGAGTGAGAATTTCCCACAACATGTCTCTGTATAATGGATTATCTAGCCTTTATCACATTGTTGTTAGTGGTATCTCGCTGTGTGCAAACTGGCTGTCTTTTTCTCTTCATTACAACTGCACTTTAACATGAAGAAGGTATTCGGTGAATGTGAAGCATGTCCTAAGGTGGTGAAAGGTGCTATAGGAATGCAGTCCCATCTATCTGTTCTGTGTCAAGCGGTGGGATTATTCACCAGCACTGTAGACTTTAAGCCTTTGGTATGGTGGTTGGAATGGGAATGGGTTTGGAGACCGAGATTAAGATAAGCCATGTTTTGTTCTTCCTTCTGCCTACCCCACCTCCCTCTCCAACTATAAAACCCCTTCCCCACAACCACCGACAGAGGCAGTGCGGAAGAGCTGCTCAGAAGCTGCCCTCAGCAGCAACTCCACAAACTCCTCCTCGGACCAGGAGCAGAACTTTGTGATGAGCCGGACCTGCCAGTTACTGGGTGAGAGCACACCGCCCACCAGCAGGCACAGCCTTTTAGAGGAGGAAGGTAAGGCCCAGGCCCCAGCTGGCAACAAGCTGAGAACAGGCTTTTACCAGGAGGAAGATGAAGAGGAGGTGGATGAAGACAAGAAGAGGAGCCAGCCCAATGAGAGGACAAGGCAGCCTGGAGAGCAGCAACCACGTCTGTCTGAGTTCCCCGGAGGCTTCCAGCCCCTCCGCAGCGGCTCACCAGCAGCCAACATTAAACTGCAGACAACAGCCATCGTGAAAAACCCCTTCATGTCTCCACTGCTGGCCCCAGATGACATGCTCCGGGGGCTGCCGCCGATACACCTGGTGGTAAGTGCCAACTCCTATTTCTATCTCCTACACATACAGCCCCCCTTTCCCCTCCCACCACCAGCACCCTGGGAACCAGATACTGCGGGCACTAAATCTCAACAAAAATTTAAAATGTTGACAGTGACCCCATTGTGAATCCCCACACATCCACTGGGACCCCATTATGAACGCTAACACATTTCCTGTGACACACTTATGAATAACAAACAATACATTCCCAGAGACCCCTTTATGAGTATTGACACACCCATAGGGACCCCTTGTAATGCAGCCACACACACTGGGATCCTACTTGAATACCGACACATTCCCCAGGAACCCCTGTGAACACAGACACACCCCAGGGATCTCGCTGTGGGTACAGGGTCGCAATGAGTGTGTCGATGTAAATACTCAATCACCCTCTCTATAATGACCTGTCAGGTGGTGTGGAGCCTTGGCAAACTATCATAATAGTGTTCAATTTGTATTTTGCTATGAGGCGATACACGTGTGGCAGTCAGAAGTCAAAAATTCCAATAACATTTCTGGAGATTTTAAATCTAAGCGTCAAACATTTATTAAGAAAACCTAAACACATAGGATTACATTTACACGGTGAGAATTAAGCTTACAAACATTTCTCCAAAAGGTTTACATGGTGAGACTCAAGAACAAACATCCCTTTTTAATCAACGGTCCCAATATTAAAACTATAAAATCACTAATACATTTCTACCTCAGGATATCCTGTAAATATTCACACTGTCCCCAGGACACCCTGTAAATATTCACACTCTCCCCGGGACACCCTGTAAATATTCACACTGTCCCCAGGACACTCTGTAAATATTCACACTCTCCCCGGGACACCCTGTAAATATTCACACTCTCCCCGGGACACCCTGTAAATACTCACACTGTCCCCGGGACACCCCGTAAATATTCACACTCTCCCCAGGACACCCTGTAAATATTCACACTCTCCCCGGGACACCCTGTAAATATTCACACTCTCCCCGGGACACCCTGTAAATATTCACACTGTCCCCGAGACACCCTGTAAATATTCACACTCTCCCCAGGACACCCTGTAAATATTCACACTGTCCCCGGGACACCCTGTAAATATTCACACTCTCCCCAGGACACCCTGTAAATATTCGCAGTCCTCTTGTGTCAATAGTAAACATTGGCACACTCCCGGAGAGCTCACCCTGATGATTGCTGAGTGATCATAGTGTTTTCATTGAATCTTGCAGTGCTGAAAGAGGCCATTTGGCCCATCGAGTCTACACAGACCGTGATCCCACCCAGGCCCTATCCCTATAATCCCATGCGTTTACCCTGCTGATCCCCCCAACACCACAGGGTGATTGAACATGGCCAATCCACCTAACCCACAGTTCTTTGGACTGTGGGAGGAAACCGGAACATCCGGAGGAAACCCATGCAGATGCGGGGAGAACGTGCAAACTCCACACATGCACGGTGACCTAAGCTGGGAATTGAACCCAGGTCCTCGGTGCTGTGAGGCAGCAGTGCTTGCCACTGTGCCGATTCCCCATTCATAGGCTGTGACCTTGGCTGGGTTCAAATTTGACCAGGATTGACTGTCACGATCATTGTGGATCTGAGCTGTAGCTCAGTGGGTTCAGTGCTCCCTCATGCTGGTGTGGGTTCAGGTCCAAGCTCTTTGAGACCTGGACACACAGATGAGGTCTTAATTCACTGCGATACTGAGAGAAACGCTGAATCTTCAGCTGAGGCACTGATTGGAGGCTGCATCTCCCCTCTAGGGTGGATCTAAAAGATTTTTGCTGCTTTCTTTTTCATAAAATAATAGAGGAATTCTCCGTGTTCTCCTGGGAACCACTTCTGATTCCTCAACCAGTATCCAAAAGCATAATACCTGATCTTTTCACACAATACCATGTGTGGGATCTTGCTGCTATAGTGAATGTAAATTTCCCCCAATCAACCGCACCCCAGTGTCCTGACCCACATTTTATCTCTGAATTAGGATTAATGTAATTGAAGGGATTTGGGTGGTTTGGATGGTGGTGTGGTGTAGGGTGGGATGTTAACAATACTCACTCTCCTCCAATCCTCTCTTCTCTCTCCTCAACCTCTTTCCTCCACTGCCCTCTCCTCTACCTCTGACTCTCTCTCCTTCCTATCTCCTCCATCCCTGTCACTCTCTCATACACCTCTTTTTATTTCTCTCTGCCCCCTTTTCCCTCTCTCTGCCCCCTCCTTTTCCCTCTCTCTGCCCCCCCCTTTTCCCTCTCTCTGCCCCCTTTTCCCTCTCTCTGCCCCTCCTTTCCCTCTCTCTGCCGCCCCTCTCCCCTCCAAATCTCTGCCATCCCCTCTCCCTGCTATCCCCTCTCTCCTCCCTCTCTCTGCCACCCCCTCTCCCTGCTATCCCCTCTCCTCCCTCCCTCTCTGCCCCCTCTCCCCTCCCTCTCTGCCCCCTCTCCCCTCCCTTCCTCTCTGCCCCCTCTCCCCTCCCTCTCTCTCTGCCCCCCTCCCCTCCCTCCCTCTCTCTCTGCCCCCTCTCCCCTCCCTCTCTCTCTGCCCCCTCTCCCCTCCCTCTCTCTCTGCCCCCTCTCCCCTCCCTCTCTCTCTGCCCCCCTCCTGTCTCTCTCTGCCCCCTCTCCCCTGTCTCTCTCTGCCCCCTCTCCCCTCCCTTTCTGTGCCCCCCTCTCCCTTCCCTCTCTCTGCCCCCCTCTCCCCTCCCTTTCTCTGCCCCCCTCTCCCCCACCTCTCAGGCCTGTGCCCTGGACCCCATGCTGGATGACTCGGTGATGTTTGCCAAGCGGCTGCGGGCAGTGGGGCAACCGGTGAGCCTGCAGGTGGTGGAGGAGCTGCCGCACGGCTTCCTGAGCCTCTCCCAGCTCTCCCGGGAGACCAGGGAGGCCTCCAGCGTCTGCGTGGACAAGATCCGGGAGATCCTGCACGGCCACCCGCCCGCCCCCCACACCCGCAAGCACCGTAAACTGGAGAGGATGGGGGGCAAGCCGCCCAGGTCCAGCCGCCCCAGGACGTGAGCGGGGGGCCTGGAACACACTGAGCCTGTGTCCGTGCAGAGCTGCAGCGAGGTGGAGCCGCGGGTGGGCAGACTGTAAAGGGCCGGGACTGTGAACAGGATTCCCCTGGGCTGAGCTCAGCTTACCCCCCATTGCCCACTATCACTGCGCTGCCGGGGACTGTACCCACCTGAGGGCAGGCAAATGGCACAACTGCACTCCTGCACTCCTCCCTTCCGCAATGCCTTTCGCTGCCAAGTGAGAGCACACAGCCAGCACAGCACAACGACACTGAGTGCAGGCAACCCAGTGCATGAGGGGCCGTGAGGAGGACAGGATCTGGCTGCATTCTGACACCTGAGCCTGATGGAGACCAAAGCACAATTCCTCCTTTCGGCCAGAGTAGGGAAGGTGCAATTTACTTCATCCGAATCGTTCGGACTGCTGCCTTTATATGTGTGACTGTGTGTCTGTGCACGTGTGACTATCTGTCTGAATGTGTATGTATGTGTGTGTGTCTGTCTGTCTGAATGTGTGTGTCTATGCATGTCTGTCTATCTATCTGTATGTATGTATGTGTCTATCTTTGTGTGTGTGTCAATCTATCTGTGTGTCTGTATCTATCTGTGTGTCTGTACGCTTGTGTGTACGTCTGTGTGTCTGTCTCTATCTTTCTGTGTATGTGTGTGTGTGTCTGTCTATGTGCTGCATCTGTATCTTCATCTGTGTGTGCATGTCTGTCTGCATGTTTCTGCCTGTGTGTGCGTGTATATGTGTTTGTGTGTCTGCATATCTGCATGTGTGTGTGTGTGTCTCTATAGGAGAGTGTATATGTGTACAAATGTACATGAAAGCTTGTGTTTTTCTATGTCTTTGAAACTATTTGTCTCTAACTTGTGTTAAAATCTTGTACTGTATGTGTGTATATATTATAATTTTTGATGTATTTCTGCTGTCGTTTACATTACTGACAGATGTTGTATTTATTTATTACCCCCATCCTGCTCCATTGCCTTTGGTGCCCAGTGCTGACTGCGTGGCGCATTAACCCTGCTGATAAACGACATTCTGCTCTTTATAAATGACAATCCCACAGCATGCATGGTGAGTGTCACAGCTCCTGACCCTACATCATCTCCCTGAGCTCTGTGAGTGCTCTGAGTGTGAGACTGGATCTGTAATTGTGGCCGATGGGAGCTGCACTCCACATACAAAAGCTGCCACTGGACAGAAGGTCAGACATGGAGGAGAGCAACAAAGTTTGGTGCTGTTATTACCAATGTCTCAGGTATGACTCAGATTCCAGTGTACGATCTGACAGACAAACCTGTTGCAAACCAGATGGCTCTGAGGGTCTGGAGGAAGGTCAGCAGAGCATGGTTGAAAACTGTTTCACTGAATTTTGTGTAGCTGCATGGTCTGATTCGTTGTGGGGGGGAGGTGAGTGGGAGAGGAGGGGGTAAAATGGAGGGAGAGGAAAGGGGGATAGCAGAGGAGAGTGGGGAGAGGAGAGGACGGGTAATGGAGAGGGGGGGACGGCAGAGGAGAGTGGGTAGAGGAGAGGAGGGGCAGCAGAGGAGAGTGGGGAAAGGAGAGGGAGAGGAAAGGGGGAATAGCAGAGGAGAATGGGGAGAGGAGAGAAGGGGCAGCAGAGGAGAGTGGGGGGAGAGGAGAGAGGGGACAACAGAGGAGAGGGGAGACAGCAGAGGAAAGGAGGGGGAGAGGAGAGGGGGGACAGCACAGGAGAGTGGGGAGAAGAGAGGAGGGTGAGAGAAGGGGCAGCAGAGAAGAGTGGGGAGAAGGGGGGGGTAGCAGAGGAGAGGGGAGAAGAGAGTGGGGGTCGGGGGAGAGCTGAGGAGAGGGGGGAAGGGGAGAGTAGGGGAAGTGGGACAACGGAGGGAGAGAGAGAGAAGGGAAAGTTTGGTCATTGAATGATGACACCACATGAGACCATTTGTCCAGTTTGAGGGAGTGGAAAGATAGAAAGAGTGTGGGAATGCTGGGAGAGAAGGAGAGGGGGCAGCAGGAAGGTACGTGGAGGAAAGCAAAGCAGAGTGTGGGTTGAGCACAAGGAAAAAGGTAGGATTATGAGGGGAGGTGAAACAAAAACAGAAAATGCTGGAAAATCTCAGCAGATCTGACAGCATCCGTGGAGAGTGAATAGAGCCAACATTTTGTGTCTGGATCACCCTTTGGCTGTACTTTTATATTATGGGAGAAGGGTTAGTTTGATCACACAATGAGGGAATGATAGGAAAGGAGAAAAGTTCACACTCAGCAATCTATCAAACTGCTTCCACAAAGGATCGGGATTCATTGCTGGGATATCCCAGCAGCTTGTCCACTAGCCCCCACTGTTGCTCTCTGTAACACACCACTCCCTTCACCTACTCCCTTCAGCCCCTTTGAAGCCACGAACCCCTCAAAACCCCTGCTGCCTCACTTCCCTCAACCTCCACTGCTGTACTTTTGACCCCTCCACTGCCCTAGAGTCCTCCATTGCCCCACTCCCTGAGACCCTCTATTGTCCCCACTTGCTTAGCCCCCCCGACACTTCCCTTCTTAACCCCTTCCTCTGCCTGTTCCCCTCCAGTATTTCTCCAACACTCTCCTCCTCCACTGCATCCCTAACCCCCTCATTCCCTCCTCACTCAAACCCCCCCCCTTCCACTATTCCCCTCCCTGGAACTCCCCAAGCTTCTTCTCCATCCCTATTCCCCCATCCTATCCCTTGCCCATTCCCGCCTCCCCCCCATCCCTCCTTCTGCTACTTACGTCCCTTGCACTGACACAGCCCTGAATGTCCAGAATAATTCTGTCACTGAAGATAATTTGAGACAGCCATCCTGAACAGGAAGTGAACACAACATGGAGAGAGAGCCACACAAGTTCACCTGGATATCACTCGTAAGATATCAAACAATTAAACTGCATAATCTACTTCTATTATCCAACTCTCCAAATAAACCACTTCTCTCTCTCACCCATTTCACTCTTTCTCTCGCTCCCTCTCTCTGGCCCATTCTCTCTCTCTATAACTGCTCCATTTATTTCTCTCTAACTGACCTATTTCTCTCCCTCCCTCACTCTGACCCATTTCTCTCCTCCCCACCCCGCCTTCTGTCTGGCCCATTCTCTCTGTCTCTAACTGACCCATTTTTCTCCCTCCCACACTCTGACCTATTTTTCTCTCTCTGGCTCATTTCTCTCTTTCTCGAACTGCCCCATTTCTCTCTCTCTCTCTAACTGATCCATTTCGCTCTAACTGACCCATTTCTCTCCCCCTCACTCTGACCCATTTCTCTCCCCCTCACTCTGACCCATCTCTCTCCCCCTCACTCTGACCCATTTCTCTCCCCCTCACTCTGACCCATCTCTCTCCCCCTCACTCTGACCCATCTCTCTCCCCCTCACTCTGACCCATTTCTCTCCCCCTCACTCTGACCCATCTCTCTCCCCCTCACTCTGACCCATTTCCCTCTTTCTCAAACTGACCCATTTCATTTTCCCAATGAATATTCGTTGGACTCCATTGTGTTTTCTATCCCATTGGCGGATGTGTATTCTGTAGAAGCTGTTCAGTGACCTGTTGTTGGGTGGCAGACTGACCAGGAGAAGATCTAACTATGCAGCAGCAGCCTGGCCAAGAGGCAGATTGTGGGGCGATTTGAGGCTACCTCACCTTAAATAAAAATGTTTAAATTCAAACTGTATCCCAGACTTATCAATGTGTGTTTGTAAGAATTCCTGAATCACTGTGACGTGTGTCTGACTGTGAGTGTGGGTTTCTTTGAGTGAGTGACTGAGTAGTTGAGTGTACTTGATCCCAGATGAATGACTGACTGTCAATGTGAGTGACTAGCTGAGTGCGTGTATGACTGAGTGAATGTCTGTATTTGACTGAGTAGCTGCCATGAAAGTTTGTGTGTGGTGAATGACTGACTGACTGATTAGTGTAACCCTTGACTGATTAGTGTCAGCCGCTGTGTGACTGTCTGTGAGGCAGACTGACTGGTGTCAAGCACTGTGTGATTGTCCATTCGTCTGACTGATGTCAGGCGCTGTGTGATTGTAGAACATAGAACATTACAACGCAGTACAGGCCCTTCAGCCTGCGATGTTGCGCCGACCGGTGGAACCAAACTAATGACCCTCTAACCTAAACTATTCCAATGTTATCCATATGCCTATCCACTGACCATTTGAACGCCCTTAAAGTTGGCGAGTCCACAACTGCTGCAGGCAGGGCATTCCACGTCCTTACTACCCTCTGAGTAAAGAACCTACCTCTGACATTCATCCTATAATTACCACCCCTTAACTTAAAGCTATGTCCCATCGTGTTAGCTATCACCATCCGAGGAAAAAGGCTCTCACTGTCCACCCTATCTAACCCTCTGATCATCTTGTATGCCTCAATTAGGTCACCTCGTAACCTTCTTGTCTAATGAAATTAACCTCAAATCCCTCAGCCTTTCCTTATAAGACCTTCCCACCATACCTCCTCTGCACCCTTTCCAATGTCTCCACATCTTTCTTACAATGTGGCGACCAGAACTGTATGCAATACTCCAAGTGCAGCCGCACCAGAGTTTTGTACAGTTGCGACATGACCTCACGGCTCCGAAATTCAATTCCTCTACCAATAAAAGTTAACACACCGTACGCCTTCTTAACAACCTTATCAACTTGGGTGCCAACTTTCAGGGAGCTATGCACATGTACACCGAGATCTCTCTGCTCGTCAATGCTACTAAGAGTCCTTCCATTAGCCCTATATTCTGTATTCCTGTTACTCTTACCAAAGTGAATCACCTCACAGTTTACCGTATTAAACTCAAATTTGCCACCTCTCGGCCCAGCTCTGCAGCTTATCTATGTCCCTCTGCAAACTGTAACATCCATCCTCGCTGTCTATAACCCTCCGACTTTAGTGTCATCAGCAAATTTACTAATCCATCCTTCTACACCCTCTTCTAGGTCATTTATAAAAATGACAAACAGCAGTGGCCCCAGAACAGATCCTTGAGGTACACCACTTGCCTATGAGTCTGACTGGTGTCAGGCGCTGTGTGATTGTCTACGACTGACTGACTGGTGTCAGGCGCTGTGTGATTGTCTATGAGTCTGACCGACTGATGTCAGGCGCTGTGTGATTGTCTATGACTGACTGACATCTGTGTCCATATGAGGCCGCACGGCTCTCTGGAATCTCATGAGGAGAACAAATCAGTCGACTTTTTTCCCACTTGTTTGGCCAAGTACCTATCCTGCTACATTTAAGAGCACCTTCCCCCTGCCTACCCACTTTATTCAGGCTTATCCAGGATGAAAGTCCCAAGGTAACCAGGAGCCTTCCAGTGGAGTGAAGCTCTGGTGGAGGGGCTGCCTTTCAGATGAGGCGGGCTAAAAGATCCCACAGCCAAAGGTTGCGCCGCCTGACTTGCCACCTGTGCCAGTAAGTATTCCATCAGCCCACAGCACCCAAACGGATGCTCCAGGAGCCTTCATGGTGCAGGTGGTGAGATTCTACTGTGCACTTTCCACAAAAGGTTACCACAATTCAAAAAGCAAAACCAGCTTCATTCATTCACATGAGTTCCTGAGGATGAGAAAGTTGTCTGTCTTCCTCTTCCTGCTGAAGTCCTTCGGTTTACCTGATTTCATCCTTGGACGAGCCAAGGAGGGGAAGGGGGGGAGGTGGAGGATGGTCAATTTTGTGGTCAACTTTGTTGATCGAGCTGCAATCATCCCAGGGACATGGATAAACCACGGGAAGTGCGTGGGATACGGGGATAGAGTGGGGAGTAGAGCCTGGGTATGATGCTCTTTCGGAGGGTCGGTGCAAACTCAATGGGCCAAATGGCCTCCTCCTGCATTGTAGGGATTCTGTGGTTGCATGGACCCTGCTTTCTGTGTTAATCTATATTATCCAGAATACATTAATAAATTCCCAATCTGTTCCTTGCAAACTCGTGTCCAAATCATGCCACAATAGGCAGCATTGATCACCCAATCCCTGAGAACGGATTGACCTGTTAGGACCTCCCCAAGGAAGGGTGCAGTTAACTCAAAATCACCTACATTGCCATGGTTCTTGAGAAAGGATGACAAATTTCCTTCCGTCAATGGGTTGCTTTCTTTTAAATGTTCATTCCAAGGTTTAAATGAAATAGCTGAGGAGGCATTCAAACTCCTGCCCGTGATTCTCCCAAAAGTGCTGAATTGACGGGAAAACTGTTTTAGATCCCGACTTATATCGTCAGTCCAGGTTCTCACTTAAATCTCCACATTCTGTGCACTGCAGAGGTCCTAATCATGAGTATCATTAAAAACCCAGGGGAGCAGGACTTATTCGTGCTGCAGTTTGATAGTTCTGGAACTCTGCGCGTGCACAGTGGCCCTGATCTTTCAGACTCCCCATTTGCAGACCAGCTCAATCACTGGCCAGGCACCCCCCACCCCCCTCCAACAGCCCAATCACAGCCCCCACAACAATTCCTGATGTCCAGCCCATCCCCCCAGCAATCCCCCTCACCCTGGTAGACACCAGCCCCTCGGGGTTAGAACCCCGGGAGGCAGATGCACCCTGCAGACCACCCCCTCCCAACGTGCCCCAATCGCTGCCCTTCTTCCATCCCAGACCAATCACTACGCAGTGTGGCAGCAGGACACCGCCCCCCCCCCACCATTCCTAGGCCCTGCCCACAAAAGGCTCTGGCCCCTTGGCACTGCCTGATGCCCAATGGGCAATCCCCATGCCCCTCCGCAGCCCGATCCCTGGGGGCCCCTAATTCCCTCTCCCCCTTCATTCTGAGGGGGTCACCTGCTAGTTCCCCGAACATGGGGAGCTACTGTAAATCCTGCCAGAATGAAGTACTCCTGAAAGGGTGGGAGATACAATCAGGACCAGCAAGTTCCCAGCAATTACTTTTTAAAGATATTTAAAACATGTTACAAAAAGATTCAAATTACTTACCTGCCTTCCCACTGGTTTCCAGCATGGTCTGGCCTGCGACTGTTAGCAGGCTCTGGGAGATAACAATGCGTTCCCAGTGCACGTGCAAATCGTGGAACAAGGCCAGCAACATACATCTTCCATCTCAACCCGCCAGAAAGTCATGGGTCGGGATGGGAGAATCACAGCCGCTGTCTCTGTGTCCATCTATATGACAACTTGGTAAAATAATCACTTTACTCCCTTACGCTGTAATGACAGTGACATGGATATAATCAGAACATACATAGAAAACAGTTAATATATTTAATATTGATACATTAACAGTATAGATACAGATAGAAAAGATGGAGATATTTAATATTGATACAGGGACATTATTGACACAAGAAATGGAGATATTTAATATTAATACAGGGACATTATTGATAGAATGATATAGACATTATTGCTAAAGATCGAATAGGTAGAGATATTTAATATAGATCCAGATAGAAAAGATAGAGATATTTAATATTGATATTTATTATTGACACAGATGGAAAGATATTGATCCAGGGATATTACTGATACAGGTAGTAAAGATGGAGATAATTAATATTGATACAGGTAGAAAAGATGGAGATAATTAATATTGACACATTGACATTATTGATACATATAGAAAAGATAGAGGTATTTAATATTAATGGGGGGACATCATAGATAAAAAAGATGGAGCTATTTTGTTTTAATACAGGGATGTTATTAACAGGTGGAAAGAAATGGAGATATTTAATAATGATATGACACTATTGACGCAGAGAGGAAATATGGAGATATTTAATATTGATATAGGGGCATTATAGATACAGATAGAAAAGATGGAGCTATTTAATTTTAATACAGGGACGTTATTAACAGATGGAAAAAAATGGAGATATTTAATAATGAAATGACACTATTGATGTAGATAGGAAATATGGAGATATTTAATACCGATACAGGGACATTATAGATACAGATAGAGAAGATGGAGATATTTAATATTGATACAGGGACATAAATGAAACAGAAAATATGGACATATTTAATTTTGATACAGATAAAAAAGATGGAGATATTTAATATTGACATAGATAGAAAAAATGCAGATATTTAATTTTAAGACAGAAATATTATTGACAATTAGAAAAGATAGCCGTATTATAATGATAAGGACATTATTGATAAAGATAGAATGGATATTTAATATGGAGAAAGAAATGATAGAGATATTTAAAATTGATACAGGGATATTATGGATACAGATTGAAAAAAAGGAGGTATTTAATATTGGTACCAATAGGAAAGATGGAGATATTTAACTTTAATACAGGGACATTTCTGATAGATCGAAAAGATGGAGATATTTAATGTTGATACAGCGACATTATAGATACAGATAGAAATTATGGAAGATATTTAATATTGGTACCAATAGAAAAGATGGAGATATTTAATGTTGATACAGGGACATTATATATACAGGTGGAAAAGATGGAGATATTTAATTTTAATATAGGGATATTACTGACAAATCAAAAAATTGGAGAAATTGAATATTGACACAGATAGAAAAGATGGAGATATTTAGTATTGACACAGGGAGATTATTGAGGCAGATACAAAAGATGGAGCTATTTAATTTTAATACAGAGACATTACTGACAGATCAAAAAGATGGTGATATTTAGTATTGACACAGATAGAAAAGATGCTGATATTTATTATTAATACAGGCACATTATTGATACAGAGAGAAAAGATGGAGATTTTTTACACTGACACAGGGAACCCGATTTTACCATTGCATTGCACCCATGTTTGGGCGCGAAAACTTGATAAAGTTGGGCATGAGGTGAATAGCGTGATCCGCACCCATGTCCAGGCAGATCGGTTGTGGGGGGCGGGGAGGGGCGCAGAGGTAATGGAGGGAGGCAGGCCAGATCATTCTCTGGTGGGAGAATGGGAGGAGGAGCCTTGTCAGATGTATTTCTGAAGGGGTGGGGGGAATGGGGGAGGAGGGAGACCCTATCATTCTCAGGCGGGGTGAGAGGGAAGGAGGCCAGATGGTTCTCTGGTGGGAGGGTGGGAGTGGAGGCCAAATAATTCTCTGGTGGGGGGGTGGGGGCAGGGAGGAGGGAGGCCAAATCATTCTCTGGAGGGGGTTGGGGGGGGAGGCCAAATCGTTCTCTGGTGGGGGGGGAGGAGGAGGCCAGATTGCTCTCTGCTGCGGAGGGAGGTGGGGGGGAGAGATTTAATATTGATATAGAAACATTAAAGATACAGATAGAAAAGATGTAGATACTTAATATTGACACAGATACATTATTGACAGGTAAAAAAGTGGAGATATTTAACATCGATGCAGATAGAAAAGATGGAGATATTTAATATTGATACAAGGACGTTATAGAAACAGAAAGGATGCAGATATTTAGCATTGATATAGAGACATTATAGATACAGATAGAAAATATGTAGATATTTAATATTGATATAGGGACGTTACAAATGCAGATAGTAAAGATGTAGATATTTACTATTGATACAGGGACATAATTGATACAAGTAGAAAATATGTAGATATTTAATATTGACACAGATGCATTATTGACAGATAGAAAAATTGAGATATTTAATATTGATACAGATAGAACAAACCTCTGTTTTTGATTTGGAAACCAGGAGAGAACGCGATCGCAAATCCCCCATAACACAAATTTTGCAGTCGAGTATCCACATTTGAGGACATCACAGGCGTCAGCACACCCAAAGTGCA
This sequence comes from Carcharhinus amblyrhynchos, assembly GCF_965287045.1. Taxonomy (NCBI): domain Eukaryota; kingdom Metazoa; phylum Chordata; class Chondrichthyes; order Carcharhiniformes; family Carcharhinidae; genus Carcharhinus; species Carcharhinus amblyrhynchos. The sequence goes on along the minus strand of NW_027650183.1, from coordinate 42,726 downwards.
ATGGGCTAGCCTTGTCCTGGATGAACTACCTACATGAACATAAGGATGGATATGTTTAGTATTGATATAGGGACATTATAGATACAGATAGAAAAGATAGAAATATTTAATATTAACACAGATAGAAAAGATGGAGATTTTTAATATTGATACGGGGACATTAATGACTCAGAAAAGATAAATATTTTTAAGACTGACACAGGGACATTGTAGACACAGATAGAAAGGATGGAAAGATTTAGTATTGATTCAGGAACATCATAGACACAGGTTGGAAAAATTGAAGTATTTAATATTGATACTGGGAAATTATTGACATAGGCAGAAGAGATAGAAAAGGTGGAGATATTTAATTTTGATATGGGTCATTATTAATATAGAAAGAAAAGATGGAGATACTTAATTTTGATACAGGGACATTATTGATACAGATGGAAAGGATGGTAGATCTTCTTGATAGAGGGATATGAGTGATTGAGATATAAAATTTGGCGCTGGGTCATTATTGAAACTGATAGAAAGGATGGAGATACTTAATATTGAAACTGGGACATTGTTGTTACAGATAGAAAGGGTGGAGATATTTAATATTGATACAGGGACATTACTGATACAGTTTGGAAAGATGGAGATATTTATTAATGATCCAGTGAGGCTCTGCACTAGGGGGTCAGGTCTAAGTCTTTGCTGCCACAGGCAGGGTCCCTTTAATCGGGAGCGCGCTGTCGGGGTCGCGCACTGGAAGATGGCCGGGACCCAGAGCCGCAGCGGCCGCGGGAAACTGCAGAGACTTTTCCTGCTGCTGATCAGCGCAGCCCGTCTGCAGAGTAACACCGCTAAATATGTAAGAGGCAGCATCAGTACCTCCGAGGTGAGAGGGGGAGAGGGGAGGAGGGGTGGTGTGTGGGTGGGCGGGGGTGCGGGGGGGGTGGGAGTGGGGTGGGGGTGCGGGGGGGGGGTGGGAGTGGGGTTGGGGTGGGGGTGGGAGGGGGGTGGGGGTGGGTGGGGATGGGGGGGGTGGGAGGGGGGTGCAGGGGTGGGGGGGTGTGTTGGGGGGTGGTGGTGCTGTGGGGGGGGTGGGTGGGGGTAGTGGGGGTGGGGGGGTTGTGGGGGGGGTGGGGTGGTGGGGGGTGGTGGGGGGGGGTGGGGGGGGTGGGGGTGCAGGGGAGGTGGGGGTGAGGGGGGAGGTGGGGGTGAGGGTGCGGGGGGGGTGGGGGTGCGGGGGGTGGGGGTGCGGGAGGGTGGGTGGGGGTGGGGTGGGGGGGCGGGGGGTACGGGGGTGTGGGGGGGCTGGTGGGTGGGGGGTGTGCGGGTGCAGGGTGGAGGTGCAGGGGTGGGTGGGGGTGGGGTGGGGTGGGGGGGCGTGGGGGGATGTGCGGAGGGTGGGGTTGCGAGAAGGGTGTGGTGGTGCGGGGTGGGGGTGTGGTGGTGCGGGGTGGGGGGGTGGGGGTGTGGTGGTGCGGGGTGGGGGGGTGGGGGTGCGGTGGTGCGGGGTGGGGGGGTGGGGGTGCGGTGGTGCGGGGGTGGGGGTGCGGTGGTGCGGGGTGGGGGTGCGGTGGTGCGGGGTGGGGGGGTGTGGGTGCGGGGTGGGGGGGGTGGGGGTGCGGTGGTGCGGGGTGGGGGGGTGGGGGTGCGGTGGTGCGGGGTGGGGGTGCGGTGGTGCGGGGTGGGGGTGCGGTGGTGCGGGGTGGGGGGGTGGGGGTGCGGTGGTGCGGGGTGGGGGTGGGGGTGGTGCGGGGTGGGGGTGGGGGTGGTGCGGGGTGGGGGTGTGGTGGTGCGGGGTGGGGGTGGGGGTGTGGTGGTGCGGGGTGGGGGTGGGGGTGTGGTGGTGCGGGGTGGGGGTGGGGGTGTGGTGGTGCGGGGTGGGGGTGGGGGTGTGGTGGTGCGGGGTGGGGGTGGGGGTGTGGTGGTGCGGGGTGGGGGTGGGGGTGTGGTGGTGCGGGGTGGGGGTGGGGGTGTGGTGGTGCGGGGTGGGGGTGGGGGTGTGGTGGTGCGGGGTGGGGGTGTGGTGGTGCGGGGTGGGGGTGGTGCGGGGTGGGGGGGGTGGGGGTGGGGGTGGTGCGGGGTGGGGGGGTGGGGTGTGGTGGGGGTGTTGCGGGGTGTTGCGGGGTGGGGGTGGGGGTGTTGCGGGGTGGGGGTGGGGGTGTTGCGGGGTGGGGGTGGGGGTGTGGTGGTGCGGGGTGGGGGTGCGGGGTGGGGGTGCGGTGGGGGGGGGTGGGGGTGCGGTGGTGCGGGGTTGCGAGGAGGGTGTGGGGGTGCGGGGTGAGGGTGAGGGGTGTGGTGCGAGGAGGGGTGGGGTGTGAGGAGTGGGGTGGGGAGGTGGGGGGCGGTGCGAGGCGAGGGTGGGGTGTTGGGGGGCGGTGCGAGGCGAGGGTGGGGTGTTGGGGGGCGGTGCGAGGCAGGGGTGTGGAGGTGTGAGGAGGGTGGTGGAGGGGGTGGAGGTGTGGGTGGGGGGATGAAGAGGAGGAGGGTGGGGGTATGAGGAGTGTGGGGGAAGGAGGAGGAGGGGATGGGGGCGAGGGGAATGAGGAGGCGGAGGGGTATGGGACTACTGGCAAGGGGGGAGGAGTTTGGGTTGAGGGGGGGAGGAGTGTCGGGGAATGGACCAGAGGAGCACAGCAAGGGAGAGGGAAAGGAAGGTGTGGGTGAGGGGAGGTGTAGTGATGGAGGAGGAGGAGTGAGGGGTGGGGGTGACAAGGGTGAGAAGGGTGTGTGTGCGGAGGGACGAATGGTTAGCATTCCTGCCACGTGGTGCCAGGGACCCGGGTTCAATTCCGGCCTCGGGTCACTGTGTGGAATCTGCACATTCTCCCCGTGTCTGCCTGGGTTTCCTCCGGGCGCTCCAGTTTGCCCCCACAGTCTGTAAGATGTGTGGGTTGGGTGGATTGGCCATGCTAAATTGCCCCTTAGTGTCAGCGCAACTAGCAGGGATAGGGCCATGGGTTGTTATCCATGCAGGTTCGATGGGCTGAATGGCCTCTTGCACTGAAGGGATTGTGTGGTTTGTTCAGTGAAAAATGTTTTCTTCATGTTTTGGATGTGAATATTGCTGGCTCAACCAGCATTTATTGTCCATCCTTAAATACCCATCGAGAAGGTGACAGTGAGCTGCTTTCTTGAGTCGCTGCAGTTTCTAAGGTGTAGGTACACCACAGTGCTGTTAGGGAGGGAGTTCCAGGGTTTTGACCCGGGGACTGTGAAGGAACGGCCGATATATTTGCGAGTCAGAATGGTAAGTGACTTGTAGGGGAACTCCTGGGTGGTGGTGTTCCCAAGTATCTGCTGCATTTGTCCTTCTAGATGGAAGTGGGTGTGGGTTTAGCCCAAGATGTGTTCACGTAGGGCACAGAACAGTACAGCACAGGAACAGGCCCTTCGGCCCACAATGTTGTGCCGAACATGATGCCAAATTAATTAATCCCTGCTGCCTGACCTTGGTCCATATCCTTCTATTCTTTGCATATTTATATGTTGATCTAAAAGCCCCTTAAACACCCCTATCATACCTGGCAGCACATTCCAGACACCTACCACTCTGTAAAACAAAATTTGCCCTTCACATCTCCTTTGAACTTTGTCCCCCTCACCTCCAGTGTGTGCCTCTTAGTATTAGACAATTCAACTCTGGGAGAAGGATTCTGACTGTCAGCCCCATCCATGCCCCTTATAATATAGACATCTATCAGGTCTCCCCTCAGCCCCTGCCACTCCAGAGAAAACAACCTGTAGTTTGTCCAGCCTCTCTTTATAACTCATACACTCTAATGCAGGCATGGTAAACCTCTTCTGCACCCTCCACAAAGTAAAAGTTAAAATTTAGTTATTAGTTGCAAGTAAGCTTACATTAGCACTGCAGTGAAGTTACTGTGAAATTCTCCATTCGCCACACTCCGGCACCTGTTCAGGTGCACTGAGCATGGCCAGTGCATCTAACCAGCACATCTTTGGACTGTGGAAGGAAACGCACGCAGATGCGGGGAGAACGTGCAAACTCCAGACAGACAGTGACCCAGGCTGGGATTTGAACCTGTCTCGCTGACGCTGTGAGGCAGCAGTGCTAACCACTCTCGGCACCCTTCCTGTAATGTGACAACCAGAACTGATTGCAATACTCTAAGTGCAGCCTTCCCAAAGTTTTATAAACCTGCAACATGACATGCTGAAACTCGGAGGATTAGACCATTCATCCCTTAGATCCTACTCCGCCACTCCATATGACCATGGCTGATCTTCTAGCTCAATGCCACGTTCCTGCTTTCTCCCAATACCCCTTGATGCCATTAAAAAATCCTGTCTCTTTCTTGAGCATATTCAGTGACTTGGCCTCCACAGCCTTTTGTGGTAGAGAATTCCACAGGTTCGCCATCCTCCGAAAGAAAAAGTTCCTCCTCCTTTCAGTCTTGAATGGTCTACTCCATATCCTGAGACTGTGACCCCTGGTTCTGGATTCCTCAGCCAAGCAAAACAACCTCCCTGTATCCAGTCTGTCCAGCCCTGTTAGAATTTTATACGTTTGAATTAGATCTCCTCTTGTCTTTCTAAACTCGAGTGAATACAAATCCAGTCATTACAGCATGGAAACAAGCCCTTCGGCCCAACTTGTCCATGCAAGCCAGTTTTTAACCGTGAGGCTAGTCACAATTGTCCGTGTTTGGCCCATATCTCTCTATATCCATCTTACCCATGTAACTCTAAATACAAGACAAAATTGTACCCTCCTCTTCTACACCTCTGGCAGCTTGTTCCAGACACTCACCATCCTCTGAAAAAGTTGACCCTCTGGACATTTTTGTATCTCTCACCTTTTACCTATGCCCTCTAGTTTTAGACTCCCCTTCCTTTGGGAAAAAGGTGTTGACTATCTACCTTATCTGTGTCCCTCATGATTTTATAGACCTTTATAAGATAACCCCTCAGCCTCCTACGCTCCAGGGGAAAAAGTCCCATTTTATCCAGTTTTCTTATAGCTCAAACTATCAAGTCCCAGTAGCATCCTAGTAAATCTTTTCTGCACTCTTTCTAGTTTAATATTCTTTCTATAATAGGGTGACCAGAACTGCACACAGTATTCCAAGTGTGGCCTTACTAATGTCTTGTACAACTTCAACAAGACATCCCAACTCCTGTAGTCAATGTTCTGATTAAGTTGAACCAATCTCCCGTTATAGTTGCTGCAGTGCATATTGTGGATGATACACAGGGCTGCCACTGTGCATCAGAGGTGGAGGGAATGAATGTGGTGCCAATCAAGTGGGCTGTTTTATCCTGGATGGTGTTGAGTTTCTTGAGTTATGATGGAGCTGCACCCATCCAGGCAAGTGGAGAGTATTCCATCACACTCCTGACTTGTGCCTATAGATGGTGGATGGGCTTTGGTTTAAAGTTTATTTATTAGTGTCACAAGTAGGCTTACACTGCATTGAAGTTACTGTGAAAATCCCCACTCTGGGTACACTGAGGGAGAATTTAGCATAGCCAGTGCACCTAACCAGCATGTGGGAGGAAACCGGCTCACCAGGAGGAAACCCACGCAGACACAGGGAGAATGTGCGCTATTCCAAGCCGGGGATTGAACCTGCATCCCTGGCATAGTGAGGCGGCAGTGCTAACCACTGTGACACCATACCAGGGAGTTATTCGCCACCGGATTCCCAGCCTCTGACCTGCTCTGGTAGCCACATTACTTGTATGGTTACTTTAGTTCAATACGTTTTGCACTGCTGCTCAGGCCCTCCTGTGCCCCTCACTCCTTCCCATCTCCCTTTTCCACTCCTGTTTCAGGAACTGTTAATTCCCCCTCTCTCAAACTCGAATCCAGCTCCCTCTGGGGCTCCTATAATGGACTCTCCCCCGGATTGTATTCCGGGGAATGCATACCCAGCACTGTACAATGTAGGCCATGGGATGACAGAGGGTTGCTATCACAACCATCGAGCTGAATTATACCGTGTCATGGTAACGGCAGGAGTCCCTTTGTCTTTGTGTTGTTGTGACAGGAACACTTTCATCTTGCCCCTGGAAACCTAAGGCCTTCTTCTCTCCTAGACCCAGTCTCCATGGTGACCAAGACTAAGTCTCTATGGTGTCTTGGGGGGTGGGAGGGTGTTGGAGAAAAGGATTAGATCAAAAAGTGGAAGTTGTACAAATGATACTCTGTAATCAGTGAAGAGGAAATTCACCATAATTAATGGATTATGTCCCCATCAGACACTCCCAGGACAGGTACAGCACGGGGTTAGATACAGAGTAAAACTCCCTCTACACTGTCCTCATCAAACACTCCCAGGATAGGCACAGCACGGGGTTAGATACAGAGTAAAACTCCCTCTACACTGTCCCCATCAAACACTTCCAGGATAGGCACAGCACGGGGTTAGATACAGAGTAAAACTCCCTCTACACTGTCCCCATCAGACATTCCCAGGACAGGTACAGCACAGGGTTAGATACAGAGTAAAGCTCCCTCTACACTGTCCTCATCAAATACTCCCAGGACAGGCACAGCACGGGGTTAGATACAGAGTAAAACTCCCTCTACATTGTCCTCATCAAATACTCCCAGGACAGGCACTGCATGGAGTTAGATACAGAGTAAAACTCCCTCTACACTGTCCCCATCAAACACGATGTGGGTAAGCCGGCGTTGGACTGGCGTAAACACAGTAAAAAGTCTGACAACACCAGGTTTTAGTCCAACCTATTTATTTGATAATATACTCACTAGCTTTCGGGGTTACCCCCTTCGTCAGGTGAATGGAGAGTTCTGGCCTCAGACAGAGCTTTATATGCTCTGTCTGAGGCCAGAACTCTCCATTCACCTGACGAAGGGGGTAACCCCGAAAGCTAGTGAGTATATTATCAAATAAATAGGTTGGACTAAAACCTGGTGTTGTCAGACTTTTTACCATCAAACACTCCCAGGACAGGCACAGCATGGGGTTAGATACAGAATAAAGCTCCCTTTACACTGTCTCCATCAAACACTCCCAGGACAGGATCTGCATGCGATTGGATACAGAGTAAAGCTCCCTCTACACCATCCCTCCCGATCTCTGTAATATCCCTTCAGCCTGTAGAACTCTGCACTTCCCCAGTGTTCTGTGTGTGGAGTTTGCACATTCTCCCCGTGTCTGCGTGGGTTTCCTTTTGATGTTCTGTTTCCTCCCACACTCCAGAGATGCGCGGATTTGGTGGATTGGCTGTGCTAAATTGCCCCTTAGTGTCAGGGGGACTAGCTAGGGTACATGCATTTGGTTGTGGGGATGGAGGGATAGGACGCAGGTGGTGCAGACTTGATGGACCGAATGTGGTCCTTCTGCACTGTAGGGATTTGCTGATTCTGTGAGTCTTGCAGGTTCCTTGTTAGTGACATGAGCCCTCCGCTCTGGAATTCCCTCTCTCTCTCCTCTGTTGTGTTACTCCTGGAAGCTGATCTCTCAGACCAGGCCTGTGCTGACCTGCCCTCTCATCTCCATCTGTGTCCCGGGATCAGATTGAATGTGGCTGGTCTCTGGTCGAGAGCCCGTCCCTTCCTCTTCATAGCCGAGTGTCACCGGATCTCTCATCTGTTCTCCCTCATTAGCCCTTTCCAAGGCCTGTTTAATAGTTTAAAGCCTTCTCGGGTCTCCGGCTGACGGAGGAGAGATGACGATCAGCTGAACCCGAGAGGGTTTGTCGGAAGTTGATTGTCCCACTGGGAGCAGGAAGAGTGAAGGTCCCAGGATGACAGTGTCGTATCAAAACAGCGGGATCGATATCCTCAGTACAATTAGAGGAAAAAAAACTTTATTTTGTAGTAGTGACTGGATCATTTCACACGCTTCTCAGCCAGTGACCACTTCCGTGGCCTAGTCACTGTTGTAACGTAGGAAAACTAGCAGCCAGCTGGCACACAGCAAGATCCCACTAACTAACTGCTGAAGGCCAAGAGTAAATATTGGCCAAGGGAGGACTCCATTTGGTGGCTGCCATAACTGGGGACAGAGAGGAACCAAAATGTAACACCTCAGCCACAAGACAGCATGGCAATGCTGGCCCTCTGACAGGGCAGGCTCCCTTAACCCTGACCCTTGGTGATATTGGACAATTTGTCTGCAAATCAACTGTAATCTTAATGAAAGAATGTAAAGGGGCTGAATGGCCTCCTGTCCCTGTGTGACAGGCTGGAGGGGCTGAATGGCCTCCTGTCCCTGTGTGACAGGCTGGAGGGGCTGAGTGGCCTCCTGTCCCTGTGTGACAGGCTGGAGGGCCTGAATGGCCTCCTGTCCCTGTGTGACAGGCTGGAGGGCCTGAATGGCCTCCTGTCCCTGTGTGACAGGCTGGAGGGCCTGAATGGCCTCCTGTCCCTGTGTGACAGGCTGGAGGGGGCTGAATGGCCTCCTGTCCCTGTGTGACAGGCTGGAGGGGGCTGAATGGCCTCCTGTCCCTGTGTGACAGGCTGGAGGGGGCTGAATGGCCTCCTGTCCCTGTGTGACAGGCTGGAGGGGGCTGAATGGCCTCCTGTCCCTGTGTGACAGGCTGGAGGGGGCTGAATGGCCTCCTGTCCCTGTGTGACAGGCTGGAGGGGGCTGAATGGCCTCCTGTCCCTGTGTGACAGGTAATGGGACTGAAGGGCACTAGTTGGAGGATGATTTTGCAGAGCGGAGGATTGGGGTGAGAATTATATATAAGTTGCCTAATATCTGACCTCTAACCTGTGTCCTCTTCCCATCCCCATCCCAGGACTGGGTGTTCCTGACGAGATTCTGTTTCCTCTCGGACTATGGGAGACTGCAGTTCCACTTCAAATACCCCGAGGTGAGTCAGTTCCTGGGCTGGTGAGAGCGGGCAGTCTCCCTGGGCCACTGAGTCTCCAGGTTGGCAGGGAGGATGGGACAGACCGCCTGCATGGTCACCTGCCAGTTCACCAATTGGCAGTGGACATGAATGCCCATGCCACCTCTGACCTGAGCTGGGAAGGCAGATGGCACTCCCTCCCTCTCCCTACCATTTCTCTCCCTCTCCCATCTCTCTCTCTCGCTCTGCCGTCTCTCTCGCTCGCCACCCCACCTCTCTCTGTCTACCCCCACCACACACACCTTCATTTCCCACTCCACCTCTCTCTCCCCTCCGGCCTCACACCACACTCCCTCCCGCGCACCCCCTCTCTCACTAACTCACTCTCTCTCTGTCCACCCCCCCCCCCCACTGCTGTATCTCACTAACTCTGTCTCTGTCTCTCTCTGTCTTGCAGGAAGATTGTTGCCAGAACATTTTGCTGTATTTTGATGATGTGTCTCAGTGGCCAGCGGTTTACCAGAAGAATCAGATGGTCAGTATGGAATTGGCCAGCACGCTATCCTTGGACAGTGACCGCGTACAGCCCCAGGCACCGCCTCCTCCATTCCCCCTTCCCCTCTCTCCCCCACCCTCATCTCTCCCCCGAAATAAGTCAGCAGAGGCCGGTATCCCTTCACCAGGTTCCCTTTTATTTACAAGCTCCAAGTTCACCGAGTGTTACCAAGCTGTGAGTCAGTGTTCAGAGTGCAAGGCCTGCCACTCCCAGTTATGTACACAGCTGAGATCTTCATGGGCCTCTTTCGACACGGGGGGGTCCAGAGATTCCTTTGGACATCCGGTGCTGGAGGGTATATCTGACTGGCCAGTCTGGGAGTCGCAGCCTCGATTCTCGGCCCTGGCACAGATGGCAGTTTTAAGACCCGCACTTAAGAACATAAGAAATAGGAGCAGGAGTAGGCCATCTAGCCCCTCGAGCCTGCCCCGCCATTCAATAAGATCATGGCTGATCTGAAGTGGATCAGTTCCACTTTCCTGCTTTCTCTACATAAGCCTTAATTCCCTTGTCTGTCAGAAACCTATCTACCCGTGACTTAAATATATTTAGCGAAGTAGCCTCCACCACCTCAATGGGTAGCTGTTCAAGATGGTGTTTTTTCAGCGGGACCTCTCCCATGCGCACTCTGTAAGATAGAGTGCGGCGTGGTTTATCCATGAGTAATTTTGCGGGTGCCATTTCTATACTGGCATGGAATCATAGTATCCCACAGTGCAGAAGGCCACTCGGCACATTAGGGCTGCACCAGAATGAATCCCATCCAGGCCCTATCCCCATAACCCCACATATTTACCCCATTAGTCCCCCTGACACTTAAGGGGCAACTGAACACAGCCAATCAACCTAACTCGCACATCTTTGGACTGTGGGAGGAAACCAGAGCAGCCGGTGGAAACCCATGCAGATATGGGGAGAATGTGCCCTGAGGCCAGGAATCGAACCCAGGCCCCTGGCACAGTGAGGCAGCAGTGCTAACCACTGTGCCACGTGTGAGGTTGCCCTGCAGTTGAATAACCACCAGGAGAGCTTGGTATCTATTGATGCTGCTGGCTGTTTGTTTGATCCGGCTTTTAAAGTCTGGACCACACTTCCGGTGAATGGGTTCGATGCTGTATGGTACAGTGCCATCCTGAGATGCCAAATCCCATTTGACTTAATGAACTGGCTGGTGAGAGCCTGTCCATTGCCAGACATGAGCACCTCTGGGATGCCATGTGTTGGAAAACGAGGTATGAAGTTTCTCTGCTGTGAAGCGTTTGCAGAACATTCAGCCACTTTGGACATCCAGTGGGACCAAGAACATTGAGCCCACGAGTGGGCCCTGCATAATTCCATGTCCGTGGCTGCCTGGCCATTCCCGCTGGTATGGGGGTGTTGAGATGGCAGCTTTTGTCCTTGCTGGCATTCCTGGCACGATTCATGAGCACTGCTGTGTCTGTGCCCATCCCGGGCCACCCAACACAGTTCCTGCCAGCATCTTCATTTTGGGACACTCCTGGGTGGCCGTGATGTAATTCAGACAGTATGACATGGTGGCCCTGACTCCGAACTACCACTGGTGCCCCTCACAGCAGCATTCCATCATCTCCGTGAGCTGCTCTCCTTGACTCCAATACAGGTAGAATTGGGATTGGACTGGTCTCTGTTTTCCCCCCGTCAGTACCAAGTGTCTCACTTTTGCGAGGTCCTTTTGCATCCAGAGATGTATTTGTCCAGCTGTAGAAAGGGTATTCAGGAAGCTCATTATCATTACCGTCCCTTCTACTTTGGGCACCATTAGAGGGGTGTCTGCTATAGGTAGGCTACTTAAGGCATCTGCATTTGCCACTTGACTTCCCAGTCGGTGTAAGCTGCCAACAGCAATGCCCACTGCTGGATCTGAGCCGATGGCAGTGCTTTTTCCTCTCAGTGGTCCCAGCAATGGTTTGTGATCACTGACGATTACATATTTCTGCCTGTATAGATATTGGTGAAATTTCTTCACTCCAAATATTACTGCTGCACCATCCTTTTCAACATGGGCATACTTATGGCGAAAGTCCTAACGGCATGGGCTATTGGAAGTTCCTCTCTGTTGTGCCATCTATGTGCTAAAACTGCCCTGGTGCCTTATGGAGATGCATCTCAGGTTAGCACAGTGGCCGTTGACAACTGCCTAAGGACTTCCTCCAGGTTCTGTAGGTGTTCTGCCTGTATTGAGCGTGTTGTCCCGGTAAATGCCAACCTGTGCTAAACTGTGCAAGATGATTCCCGTTATTCTGTGGAAAGTCGTGCAGGCTGCGGATAGCCCAAAAAGGTAATGTTGTGCATTGCTAGAGGCACTGGTGGAATATTTCTGCAAATCCTCATCCAGCTGCAATTATAAATAAGCATGACTCAGATTTAATTTTGAAAAGTGTTCTCCCCCTGCCAGCCTTGCTTACAAATCTGCTCTCCAGGGAAGTCAGGTGTTTGTCCAGTTGTGAAAAGGGGTTTATTGTTTGTTTGAAGTTCCCACAAAGCCGGACTGAACCGTCAGGTTTTGTAATAGGCACCGCATGCTGCCCATTCTGCAACCTGGACAGGTTTTATTATACCTTCTCGTTCCAGTCTTTTAATGACGCTTTCCACTTTCTGCCTGAGAGCAAATGGAAGTGGGCGGACCTTGCACAATCACGGAACTGCATCCAGATCGACATGTAACGTCCCTTTTATTGTTCCTAGCCCTTCTCGAAAAATCTCCAGGAATTTTAGCAGGATTTCGTTCGAACGACCGTTCTCCAGCTGGAAGACGTTCACCCTATCCAGTTGGATTTCTCTCAGTCCAGTTTTACCCCACTATGCTCAGTCCCGAGCCCTCCGCTCCCATTAACGGGAGCCAAATCAGATGCTTTTCGTAAGAAACAGGAACAAAAGTTGTATCCACAACTCTGTGGTTCCCCTGTACAAGTCTTGCCGAAATCATTATTAAGGATAAGGGTTGGAGCCCATTTTGCTGAACACTGTTTCCCCAACCACGGATACGGCCATGCCTGTGTCGATCTCCATTAATACTGGTCATCTATTTAGTCTTAAGCTTATTTTAATAGGTTCTGATTTGGACACTGCTGGCAGGGGCGTGGGTTCAATTCTGGCCTCGGGTCCCTGTCTGTGTGAAGTTTGCATGTTCTCCCCGTGTCTGCGTGGGTTTCCTCCGGGTGCTCCATTCCCCTCAGAGCCCAGAGATGTGCGGGTTTGGTTGACTGGCTGTGCTGAGTTGCCTCTTTGTGTCAGGAGGATTAGCGGAGTAGGTACTTGGGGTTACAGGGATAGGGCCTGGGTGCGATTGTTGTTGGTGCAGGCTCGATGGGCCGAATGGCCTCTTCTTGCCCTGTAAGGATTCTATTCTAAATGTCTTGCCTGGCAGGATTCCACAGGGAGTGTTGTCTAAGCTTGGCTTTTTTCAGGAGTGGTTCTCAGGCAGATCTGGGTTTACTAGTTTCTGAATGAGAGTGGCTGTATAATTTCCTGCCCCCAGGTGGTGGTCCCTTAATTGAGTGGGTGTCCACTTCTGTCAGGAATCCTGTAGCTCATATTCCCAACTTGCCACCTTTTCTCACAACAAAGCCAGTTGTAGTGCTTGTTTGCAGTCCAGTTGAGCTGCCTCCAGCTGGCATTTTTAGGTCAAAGAAAGTCCATTTCCCAACAGAGGTAGGAGGTGTGCATCAGGAGCCCGTACTGGAAACTCCTCCGTGTGGTATGACTATACCTTACCACCAAGGTGTCACAGCTCTTAGCAAGCAAGGTCATTCTTCTCCCTCATCGCCATTGGAAAACATCAGTGGAGGCTGGTATTCCTGCACCGGATTCCCTTCTATTTAGGACAAAAAACAGAGAAAAGTGCAGCACAAACTCTGTTTAAGTTCATAGGTGTTTCAAGCTCTGAGTCAGCGTGCCAGGAGACCGGACCGAGTTATATAAAGAACAAAGGTTGTTCTCGCCTCTTGTTGCCTGTTCCAATACCGCAGTCCATCCAGCCCCACACTTCTTCCCCTCCCCTTTCCCCATTCTCTATGTATTTTTCTGATTTTTATACCGCCTCTCTCTGTTCCAGGACTGTTATGAGAAAGAATCAGTCCTTCGACCGGACAATAATCAGGTCATTAACCTGACAACTCGCTATACCTGGTCTGGCTGCGAGGTGAGAGATGTAAAGTGCCAGCATATTTAACCCCATGCTGTACCTGTCCTGGGAGTGTTTGATGGGGACAGTGTAGAGGGAGCTTTACTCTGTATCTAACCCCGTGCTGTACCTGTCCTGGGAGTGTTTGATGGGGACAGTGTAGAGGGAGTTTTACTCTGTATCTAACCCCGTGCTGTACCTGTCCTGGGAGTGTTTGATGGGGACAGTGTAGAGGGAGCTTTACTCTGTATCTAACCCCGTGCTGTACCTGTCCTGGGAGTGTTTGATGGGGACAGTGTAGAGGGAGCTTTACTCTGTATCTAACCCCGTGCTGTACCTGTCCTGGGAGTGTTTGATGGGGACAGTGTAGAGGGAGCTTTACTCTGTATCTAACCCTGTGCTGTACCTGTCCTGGGAGTGTTTGATGGGGACAGTGTAGAGGGAGTTTTACTCTGTATCTAACCCCGTGCTGTACCTGTCCTGGGAGTGTTTGATGGGGACAGTGTAGAGGGAGTTTTACTCTGTATCTAACCCCGTGCTGTACCTGTCCTGGGAGTGTTTGATGGGGACAGTGTAGAGGGAGCTTTACTCTGTATCTAACCCCGTGCTGTACCTGTCCTGGGAGTGTTTGATGGGGACTGTGTAGAGGGACCTTTACTCTATGTCTAACCTGGTGCTGTACCTGTCCTGGGAGCATTTGATGGGGACAGTATAGAGAAAGCTTTACTCTGTATCTAATCCCATGCTGTACCTGTCCTGGGAGTGTTTGATGGGGACAGTGTAGAGAGAGCTTTACTCTGTATCTAATCCCATGCTGTACCTGTCCTGGGAGTGTTTGATGGGGTCAGTATAGAAGGAGCTTTACTCTGTGCATCTAACTCAGTGCTGTACCTGTCCTGGGAGTGTTTGATGGGGACAGTGTAGAGAGAGCTTTACTCTGTATCTAATCCCATGCTGTACCTGTCCTGGGAGTGTTTGATGGGGTCAGTATAGAAGGAGCTTTACTCTGTGCATCTAACTCAGTGCTGTACTTGTCCTGGGAGTCACAGTGAAAAGTCTCTCAAAACCAGGTTCAACAGGTTTATTTGGTTGCACAAGCATTTGGAGCGCTGCTCTTTCATCAGGTGAGTGGGAGTTGTGTTCACAAACAGGGCACGTGTAGGCACAGACTCAATGTACAAGATAATGATTGGAATGCGAGTCTTAACAGGTAATCAGCTCTTTACAGGTATAGGTAATGCGAGTGGAGAGAGTGAAACACAGGTTAAAGAGGTATAAATTGTCTCCAACCAGGACAGTTAGTGAGATTTTGCAAGCCCAGGCAAGTCATGGGGGTTACAGATAGTGTGACAAGAACCCAAATCCCGGTTGGGGCCTTTGTCATGTGTGCGCAACTTGGCTATCGGTCTCTGCTCAGAGACTGCGCTGTCGTGTATCGTGAAGGCCGCCTTGGAGAACGCTTACCCGAAGATCAGAGACTGAATGCCCATTAGTTCATTGTGGACAATGGTCTGTTTTGAGGTTGATTGAAGGCAAGAAGTGGGGCTGTGGCGATGGTCTTGGCGAGATGTTTGTCATCGATGACATGTTGAAGGCTTTGGAAAAGATGTCATAGCTTCTCCGCTCCAAGGAAGTACTGGAGGACGAAGGGTACTCTGTCCGCCGTGTCCCATGTTTGTCTTCTGAGGAGGTTGGTGCGGTTTTTCAATGTACAGAGACTTTTTACTGTGCCCACCCCAGTCCAACGCCGGCATCTCCACATCATGTCCTGGGAGTGTTTGATGGGGACAGTGTAGAGGGAGCTTTACTCTGTATCTAACCCCGTGCTGTCCCTGTCCTGGGAGTGTTTGATGGGGACAGTGTAGAGGGAGCTTTACTCTGTATCTAACCCCGTGCTGTACCTGTCCTGGGAGTGTTTGATGGGGACAGTGTAGAGGGAGCTTTACTCTGTATCTAACCCCGTGCTGTACCTGTCCTGGGAGTGTTTGATGGGGACAGTGTAGAGGGAGCTTTACTCTGTATCTAACCCCGTGCTGTCCCTGTCCTGGGAGTGTTTGATAGGGACAGTGTAGAGGGAGCTTTACTCTGTATCTAACCCCGTGCTGTCCCTGTCCTGGGAGTGTTTGATGGGGACAGTGTAGAGGGAGATTTACTCTGTATCTAACCCCGTGCTGTCCCTGTCCTGGGAGTGTTTGATAGGGACAGTGTAGAGGGAGCTTTACTCTGTATCTAACCCCGTGCTGTCCCTGTCCTGGGAGTGTTTGATGGGGACAGTGTAGAGGGAGATTTACTCTGTATCTAACCCCGTGCTGTACCTGTCCTGGGAGTGTTTGATGGGGACTGTATGGGGAAAATTTGCTCTCCTATCCTCTGGCTGTCTGGGCTGATGGGGATGGTAAGTAACTGTTCTTTGCTCTTTCACCCTGGCAGGTTGTGGAGGAGGGTCAGAGCCGTTACCTCAGCTGCCTGGGGGGTAGAAGCTTCCGGTCAGTGCGAGAACGATGGTGGTATATCGCCCTGAGCAAGTGTGGGGTATGTCAGTGCTTTCACAGTCTGCCTGTACCGGGGCACTCGCTGCCTGACCCTGCTCACTGTACCCCACCATCACCAGTGCCCATCTCTGTAACCTCCTCCAGTCCCCACAACCCTCCCTATCTGTGTAACCTCCTCCAGTCCCTACAACCCTCCCTATCTCTGTAACCTCCTCCAGTCCCCACAACCCTCCCTATCTCTGTAACCTCCTCCAGTCCCCACAACCCTCCCTATCTCTGTAAACCTCCTCCAGCCCCAACAACCCTCCCTCTCTCTGTAACCTCCTCCAGTCCCCACAACCCTCCCTATCTCTGTAAACCTCCTCCAGCCCCAACAACCCTCCCTCTCTCTGTAACCTCCTCCAGTCCTCACAACCCTCCCTATCTCTGTAACCTCCTCCAGTCTCTACAGCCCTCCCTATCTCTGTAACCTCCTCCAGTCCCTACAACCCTCCCTATCTCTGTAACCTCCTCCAGTCCCCACAACCCTCCCTATCTCTGTAACCTCCTCCAGTCCCCACAACCCTCCCTATCTCTGTAAACCTCCTCCAGTCCCCACAACCCTCCCTATCTCTGTAACCTCCTCCAGTCCCTACAACCCTCCCTATCTCTGTAACCTCCTCCAGTCCCCACAACCCTCCCTATCTCTGTAAACCTCCTCCAGTCCCCACAACCCTCCCTATCTCTGTAAACCTCCTCCAGTCCCTACAACCCTCCCTATCTCTGTAACCTCCTCCAGTCCCCACAACCCTCCCTATCTCTGTAAACCTCCTCCAGCCCCCACAACCCTCCCTATCTCTGTAACCTCCTTCAGCCCCTACAACCCTCCCTATCTCTGTAACCACCTCCAGTCCCTACAACCCTCCGTAACCTCCTCCAGCCCCTACAACCCTCCCTATCTCTGTAACCTCCTCCAGTATCTCTGCACTTCTCCAATTTTAGACTCTTGAACACCATGATTTTAGTAATTCCAATCACTCTGCTGCCGGAGTCCACGCCCTCAGCTGCCTTAGTGCCAGAATCCTTCCAAAACACTCCAACACTTTCCTTATTACAGACCCTCCTGAAGGTTTGACTTCTCTGCCCGAGTTTCCGATCAGCTGTCCTAGTTGTGACCGTTTGTGAAATTTGATCTCACACGTTTTGTTAAAGTTTAAAGTTCATTTATTAGTGTCACAAGTGGGCTCACGTTAACGCTGCAATGAAGTTACTGTGAAAATCCCCTAGTCGCCACACTCTGGCACCTGTTTGGATACGCAGTAAGGAAGGAGAGGGGGGAGCCACCCTCTCTTTTACTGGGGGCACCCCCTTTTTCATACAGGGGGCTCCCGATGTCCCCTGGGGGAGCAGGTTCTCCTCCCAACTTGCACCCACCCCCGTCCACCCTATTCCCTAGCATGGGGAGGGGGCTACCCCCTTCTCCCCATGTGATTAGCACTCTTCGTAATCCCTCCCCTCTCTCCTCTTCGGTCAGCAGGATGAGGTGATGAACAGAGGGCCCTCCACCCTCTCTCACTCTCTCTCTCTCTCTCCCTCTCTGTTGGACACAGGGCAGTGGGCTGGACCTCGAGTACGAGATGAGACTGACCAATGGACGGTCCTTTTGGACAGAGCAATTCTCAGCCGATGAGTTTGGTAAGGGAGAGGAATCCGACTCCAACTGCGGGGGGAGAGTGGGAGAACGGGAAGGAGGAGTGAGGGAGAGAGGGAAAGGGAGGAGGGGGGAGTGATGGGAGGAGGAGGGCGTGCGAGAGAAGGGGAGGGAGTGGAGGGTGTTAACAATGGGTTAACTGCAACCTTTCACTTTAGATCTAATTTGTATGTTAATTATTTAATAGTACTCACCGGGATATATAAAGGAGTTAGAGGTGGCTGTGGGTGTTGTGAAGTTGCAAAAGAGAATAAAGTGTTTGTGAAGCTGGATAAACGTACGGATGATTCTGGAATAGTGTAGATTCGATGGGCTTTAGATTGGCTTCACAGGTCAATGCAACATCGAGGGCCTGTACTGCGCTGTAATGTAATGTTCTATATTCTATGGACTTGCATCATCTTTTATTACTGGACGGCGAAGAGGCTTAACAGAGGAGAGGGAGAAGGGGGAGCCGAGGAGGGGAGGGGAGTGTGCAGAGAGTAGAATGGATGGGGAGAGAGAGACACAAAGGAATGGGGTAGAGGTATGGGATGGAAGGGAGAGAGAGAACAACAGGACATAGTGAAGGAAGGGGAGTGGATAGATAAATGTAAAGAGTGGGGAAGGGAAAAGGTGAGGGAGATGAGAAAGGAGCGAAAAGTGAAGGAGGGACAGCAAGAGAAAGAGTGAGAGAGAGAGCAGGGGAGCAAGATGGCAGCAAAAGATAGAGAAAGACAAAGCTATCGGCCTGGACTAGGTTCCCCGTCTCGTCCAGATGAGAGGACAGGGCCTGGACTTGAAGTGAGGGTGAATTCCGAGCCTGAGGCACGCGAAGGAGAGAATTGTGTCCAATCCTGGATGTCAAGGCCTTGGAGAAGGAAAGGGTGCAGAGAAGATTTCCCAGAACGCCACCAGGGCTGAAAGGCTCCAGTTATTGGGGAAAACCAGAAAGGCTTTTTCCATCTAAATGTGTGAAGTACTCCCGACAAGAGAGATGAGCGAGTGGCACAGATAGATCAATGATTTAGTTCTCATCACCGTCACAGGGACAAAGTTAAAAGGTGACAAAGGTAGCAGTAAATATCCCAGGGTGGGCAATATTTCAAAAAGACGGGCAGAGTGGGGAAGAGGAGCCCTGATAATGAAGGGTGGCATAAAGACATTAGTGAAAAAGGATCCGGTCTCAGAACATCGTGAAGTAGAATCAGTCAAAAAAACGCTGGTGGGGGTGAGCTGTAGTCTCCCGCTAACATAGTGAGCAGAGCGTTAAACAAATTATTGAAGTGTATAACGAAGGCAATGTAATAATCGTAAGAAATAAGGTTTGGAGGGTGACAAATCTTGGTATTGACTGGACCAATCAAGTTGGCATGGGTGCTCTCTAAGATGAATTTTGTGGAATTTTTTTTGGCCATTTCCTGGATTAATTCACCATGGAGCTGACTGTGGATAAAACTATCTTATATAATGCACTATCACATGGTGCAATGAAGCAAGGTTAATTGGCAGCGTCATAGTAGAAGATAGGAAATAGTGATCATAACGCCATTTTTGGGTTTGAAAGTGACAGCTTCCAATCACAAACAAGAATCTTAAACTTAAAAAGCCAATTGCATATGAGAGCTGATATGCGGGGTGGGGTGGCGGAGGCAACGCTCTAAGTCTGATTAGGTAAATAAACTAAAAGGCATGCAGTTAAATGGATAATTAGATTAAAAGGTACGGTAATAAATGAAGGGTGGGAAACATTTAAAGAAATAATTCAAAATGTTCAACAAAAACACATTCCACTGAAAAACAGAAGCTCTGACAGATCCATTTGAGGCTCACGAAGTGTGTTGCAAATAGTATTATGTTAAAAGAAGGAGTTTGTAATCCTGCAAAATACAGTAACAAGACTGAGGATTGGGAGTGTGTTAGAAACCAGCGAAGGGTCAGCAAAAAATTGATTCTAAAGGAAATAGGAGAGAAACTAGTCAGGAATATAAAAAACAGCTTCTAAAAGCTTTTTCAAGTACGCAAAAAGGAGAGTAGCTAAAGCAACTAATGTTCCATTAGAAGCAGAAACAGGAGAAACTATCATGGGGAATGAGTAAATGGCAGAGATGTTAAACAGATATTTTGTGCCTGTCTTCACAGATGAAGGGAAGTAGAGGGTAACCATGGGGATAAAGTGAATGAGGAAGTAAAGAAAGTTAATACTAGCAGAGAAAGGTTTCTGAAGAGATTAAAAGGTACTAAATTCCAACACGTCTGATAGTCCACATCCTGGGGTTCGAAGCAACAGTGCTGCAGAGATAGTGGGTGCCCTGGCCGTGATTTTCTGAATTTCCTTAGATGCTGGAACATTCCTGGCAGATTGGAACTGAGGGGGAGGGGAGAGAAATCAGAGAAACACAAGCCAGTCATTCAGAAAGGACACAGATTGAAGAGAATCAGGAAAAGAATCAGAGGGGGGAGATGAGGGGAATTAATTTGTTTTACCCGCAGCGAGTTGTTATGATCTGGAAGGTGCTGAATGAGTGCTGGAAGCAGATTCAAAAAGGGGAGAATTGGAGAAATACAAACAGACAGGTACAATTACAGGATAATTGGGTAAGGGTCGAAGGCGGGGATTGTTCCATTCAGAAGGCAGTAGAGGTACGATGGGTGGATTACCTGCCTGCAGTGCTGAGAGAGTCTGTGAGGGGCTGGCTGTGGGCCAGGGTTGTGCGATAAGGTTACAGACAGTGTTAGTGACCTTCCGTCTGCACGGGACGGGAATCCCAATTCCTCCGTCCGGTGATTCATCCAGAAGTTCCCTCCTTGTTTTTAACCTCTCCGCAGGGATCCTGGAGACAGACATCACCTTCCTGATGATATTCATCCTCGTTTTCCTCATCTCCTGCTTTTTTGCCTGTGAGTATTGCAGCCTTTGCGTGGCAAAGTGGGAATATCAGGGCATGGGGGAACATCAGATCCTGGGAATGGGGAATCAGATCCTGGGAATGGGGGGACTCTCCTGATGAAGGAGCAGTGCTCCAAAAGCTTGTGATACCAAATTAACCTGTTGGACTTTAACCTTCTTACCGTGTTTACCCCAGTCCAACGCCAGCATTTCCACATCATGGGAATGGGGGAATATCAGATCCTAGGAATGATGAGGGGATATCAGATCTTGGGTTTGGGGAATATCAGATCCTGGGAATGGGAGAGTACCAGATCGTGGGAATGGGGAATGTCTGCTCCTGGGAAGGGGGTACATCCTATTTTGGGAATGGAGGGTGGGGACATCTGATCCTAGCATTCCAACAGGGATGGGAGGATTGTGTAGTTTATCCAGTCCCAACAGTCGACAGGTTATTGCATTAGTTAAAATATTTAATTGGCCAGTTATTTACCGTCATCTTAGACCCAGAGTGGGAGAGACTTTAACCAGGCTTCTTTCAATAAACTCAGAATGACTGATTTATTATAAAACAAAACCTTTTTAAAACAAATTGCACAAACTAGTTAATACCTGATTGCAATGTGGCAGTATAACTACCTACCCCATTTTAAAGTTCTCCAGCATGCGCACACGCACACAAAGACCAAACAGATATGGGTCTGTGCCGCGGGGGGCAGTTGAAGAATGGACATTGGGCGGAAAAGGGATAAAGTGTGCAGGGTTTCGCTGCTGTCGATCTGGCGTACCCACGTATGAGGATAGATCTTTACTTCCAGTAGAAGCCTTGGAGGTATTCACCAACGGAGGTTCGGTGTGAAGGAACTTATAACTGGATCAATCCCACCCCCCCCCCTCGTCTCAGCCTGCCAGCTTCCCAAAGACAGATTTGTTGCATGAGATGATTGCCAACTGGACACCGACAATCTCACGGTTTTTGGGCAAGGCCAGAAGAGTGCGGGGTGGGCAGCTTTTCACTTTCTTGGTTCAGTTCCATCTGAATTCAAAATGGCGAGTTCAAAACTTAAAGCTCAACCCTGTCGTGTGGTTTCCTGTAAATCACCGGGGATTTGCCTTTAAGCTAGTTTTCCTATCTCCCCCCATCCTCTCCACTTCCCCCATCAATTAAAATAATTAGTGTGAACAAACAGCCCTTCCCCCATCGAGGACCATCCAGGGCAGGTAATTTCTTGGAAAAGGCATTGCTGCTTCCAGTCCAAAGGTGAACTTGTGACATTTGTAAAACTAAAAGTCCCAAGTGTCCAAATAATGCAATGTCCTTCCAAATTGTGAATGGAAAGTTCAGTTCCTGATGGTTTTCCCAATACTAGGAATATGGCAATATCAGATTTCAAGAATTTCAAGGGGGATATTAGATCCTGGGAATTGTGGGGGGGGAAGTGGCGAGTGGAATATCACATCCTGGGAATGGGGAGGATGTCAAATCCTGGGAATGGGGGGAGTGGAATATCAGATCCTGGGAATGGGGAGGATGTCAAATCCTGGGAATGAAGGAGGGGGAATATCAGATCCTGGGATTGGGGAGGATGTCAAATCCTGGGAATGGGGGAGTGGAATATCACATCCTGGGAATAGGGAGGATGTCAAATCCTGGGAATGGGGGGAGTGGAATATCAGATCCTGGAGTAGGAAGGACATCAAATTCTGGGGGAATGGGGGGAGTGGAATATCAGATCCTGGGAATAGGGAGGATGTCAAATCCTGGGAATGGAGGGAGTGGAATATCACATCCTGGGAATGGGGAGGATGTCAAATCCTGGGAATGGAGGGAGTGGAATATCAGATCCTGGGAATGAAGGAGGGGGAATATCAGATCCTGGGAATGGGGAGGATGTCAAATCCAAAGAAATGGGGGAGTGGAATATAAGATTCTCAGAATGAGGGGTGGGGTAATATCAGATCCTGGGAATAGTGGGGCGGGGCGGAATGTCACATCCGAAAATGAGGGATATGGGACCCCCGGATTGGGGGATATGGGATGCTGGGATTGTGGGAGAATAGTGCAGGGGATGATATAGGCCTTGATGGGTGTTTGTCTGATCCTCCCCTCTCTTCTTTTGAAGATTTGCTGAAATCGCGACTGCTCCTACACACCACGTACAAAATGTTCATGGCTTCAGCAGGGATGGAAGGTGAGTGATCGGAATCAACCTGGGTCAGAGACCAGGGATGACAGAGCCCGCCCCGGTAACATCTCTGCCCTGTTTCTGTCCTGGGAGTGTTTGATGGGAACAGTCTAGCGGGAGTTTTTGTGTGTTGGAAACGGGGTGAAGTCTGTTCTCGGTGTGCTGCTGTGTTTAGAGGGGGACCCGGTTTCGGGTGGCGTGAGTATGTCAGGCTTTGTGATTTCTCTTTTGCAGTTCTCAGTCTCATGTTCTTCTGCCTTTACTGGGGTCAGTACGCCACGGATGGAGTCGACAACTATGGAGTCAAGGTCCTTGGTGAGTGAGTGCCGCAGTCGCGGGGGGAGACTTCGGGGCCACGGGGGGGGGGGGAGGGGAGAGACTTGAGGGTCGCAGGGACGGGGTGGAGAGAGTTGGGGGCTGCGGGGGCAGGGAGATGGTGTGGGTGGGTGGGTGGAACAGCGGAAGGAGGCTGGCGATAGGTGAGGAGGGTGGGTTTTTGGGGGAGGGGCTGCCAGTGGTGAGTGAGCTCGGAGAGGGGCGGTGAGCACGGGAGGGTACAGGGAATGGGGGGGGGGGCGGTGTTGGGCAGGCATCCCAAGCTGGGAGGGGTGTGTGAGCGAAATGGGGGGGGGGGTTGACTTCAGTGCGATGGGAAGAGAGCGGGTTTATCAGGGGAGGGTTCACAGGGAGTGCCAGGCCTGTGGGCAGTGTTTGTAAATCGCTGATGGATTCTCTCCCCCACATTGTGACCTTCCTGTTTCTCCCACAGCAAAGCTCCTTTCCTCACTCAGCTTCCTGATCTTCCTGCTGATGCTCATCCTCCTCGGGAAAGGATTCACCGTCACCAGGTAGGTAGCCCACTTCCCGCGGCCCCCGTGAGACCCCCCGCTGCCTGTTGAAGTGATGGAGAGGGGATCTCAGTGCCTGCGGACAGCCCAAAGCCCCACGCAGCCAATGGAAGTAGATTGTTTATGTCCGATTATTCACCAGTCAAATCACGCTCAGTATGAAATCCTAAACAGCAACCTTAAAATAACCACATTAAAGTCCAACAGATTTATTTAGAACCACGAGCTTTCACAGCGCTGCTCCGAAGTTCCTGATGAAGGAGCAGTGCTTCGAAAGCTCGCGATTCCAAATAAACCTTTTGGACTTTAACCTGGAGTTCTGAGGCTTCTTACTGTGCTCACCCCAGTCCCCCACACTCAACTCCAAAAAAAAAACTGGATTTGATTATCTTGTTTCGGGGATAATATTGCACTCCCTCTGACAGTGCGGCACTCCCTCAGCACTGACCCTCTGACAGTGCGGCACTCCCTCAGTACTGACCCTCTGACAGTACGGCACTCCCTCAGCACTGACCCTCTGACAGTGCGGCACTCCCTCAGCACTGACCCTCTGACAGTGCGGCACTCCCTCAGCACTGACCCTCTGACGGTGCGGCGCTCCCTCAGCACTGACCCTCTGACAGTGCAGCACTCTCTCAGCACTGACCCTCTGACAGTGCGGCACTCCCTCGGCACTGACCCTCTGACGGTGCGGCGCTCCCTCAGCACTGACCCTCTGACAGTGCAGCACTCCCTCAGTACTGACCCTCTGACAGTGCGGCACTCCCTCAGTACTGACCCTCTGACAGTGCGGCACTCCCTCAGTACTGACCCTCTGACAGTGCGGCACTCCCTCAGTACTGACCCTCTGACGGTGCGGCACTCCCTCAGTACTGACCCTCTGACAGTGCAGCACTCCCTCAGCACTGACCCTCTGACAGTGCAGCACTCCCTCAGTACTGACCCTCTGACGGGACGATGCGGCGCTCCCTCAGCACTGACCCTCTGACAGTGCAGCACTCCCTCGGCACTGACCCTCTGACGGTGCGGCGCTCCCTCGGCACTGACCCTCTGACAGTGCAGCACTCCCTCAGTACTGACCCTCTGACGGTGCGGCACTCCCTCAGTACTGACCCTCTGACAGTGCAGCACTCCCTCAGTACTGACCCTCTGACAGTGCAGCACTCCCTCAGTACTGACCCTCTGACGGGACGGTGCGGCGCTCCCTCAGCACTGACCCTCTGACAGTGCAGCACTCCCTCAGTACTGACCCTCTGACAGTGCAGCACTCCCTCAGCACTGACCCTCTGACAGTGCAGCACTCCCTCAGCACTGACCCTCTGACAGTGCGGCACTCCCTCAGTACTGACCCTCTGACGGTGCAGCACTCCCTCAGCACTGACCCTCTGACGGTGCGGCACTCCCTCGGCACTGACCCTCTGACAGTGCAGCACTCCCTCAGCACTGACACTGGGGTTTGTATTTTGACTATTTTGTGTGATTGCAAGCCCTGTTATGGGGTGAAAGGTGGGAGGAGTGTTACAATTGGGCTAAAACAAAGTGTAGAGGAAGTGGGCAGAATGGCCTCCTCCTGCCCCTGTGGAGGGGGGCGGAATGGCCTCCTTTAGTCTGTGTGAATGATTTATTATAAGGTGCTAAGTGTAAACAGGCCCTTGTCCAATGCTCTCCTTTGTGTTTCTGTCCGTTTAGAGGTCGGATCAGCCACAGTGGGTCAGTCAAGCTAACGGTTTATATGACCCTCTATACCATCACACACGTCATCCTCTTCATCTATGAGGCAGAGGTGAGTCTGTTGGCCGCGACTGCCCCTCCCAGCCTGGGCTAAGCCGAATAGAGAATGCACGCAGTAAAAGCCCACATCAGATTGGCACTGCAGTGACTGACCTGCAGACCAATCCTTACACCCATAGCAGGGCAAGTTCACTGAGCCAGGTGTGTGCAGGCCGGGGAGTGGCGAGCTGAGGCATGGGGTTACACTGGCCAGAGGAGGTTGATTAGATCGATTCCAGAGTTGAGAGGTTTTCCTTGTGAAGAGAGATGATGTGGTACAGTGGTTAGTACTGCTGCCTCACAGCGCCAGGGAACCGGGTTCCATTCCCAGCTTGTCACTGTCTGTGCTGAGTCTGCACCTTCTCCCCATGTCTGTGTGGGTTTCCTCCGATTTCCTTCCATAGTCGGAAAGACATACTGGTTAGGGTGCATTGGCCGTGCTAAATTCTCCCAGTGTGGCCTGAACAGGCGCTGGGGTGTGACAACGAGGGGATTTTCACAGTAACTTCATTGCAGTGTTAACGTTAGCCGACTTGTGACACTAATAAATAAACTTAATGCTCAAACTGGGCTGTTTAGGCAGATACTCCCTGGACTTCAGAAGAACGAGAGGAGATTGAATTAAGGTGAACGAGATCAGGGGATTGACAAAGTGGATGTGGAGCGGGTATTTCCTCTTGTGGGTTGGGCAAAATGACAACAGAGATGAGAGCAATTACTTCTCTCAAAGCTGAAAGTTTATTTACTAGTGAGGCAAGTAGGCGTACGTTAGCAGCCGTGAAATCCCCCAGTCGCCACACTCCAGCGCCGGCTCGGGTTCACTCAGAGAGAATTTAACTGGGCCCCTAAGCAGAGGGTTGTGAGTCTGTGGAATTCACTGCCCCGGAGCGTGGTGGATGCCGGGGCAGTGAGTAAGTTTAAGGAAGAGGTGGGCAGATTTTTAATGAGCAAAGGTTTGAAGAGCTTTGGGCAGAGAGTGGAGTTGAGGCTGAGATGCGATCAGCCACAATTGGACTGAATGGCAGAGCAGGTGCGATGGGCTGAATGGCCAACTCCTGCTCCCAGTTCTAATTAATCTTATCATCCCTGGATTAGAGAGAGAGGGGGGAAATCAGCCAGGGTTCCTGCTCCTGATCACTGTCCAGTGATCCCTGGGTTAGAGAGCGAGAGGGGAAATCAGCCAGGGTTCCTGCTCCTGATCACTGTCCAGTGATCCCTGGGTTACAGAGAGAGAGGGGGGAAATCAGCCAGGGTTCCTGCTCCTGATCACTGTCCAGTGATCCCTGGGTTAGAGAGAGAGAGGGGGAAATCAGCCAGGGTTCCTGCTCCTGATCACTGTCCAGTGATCCCTGGGTTAGAGAGAGAGGAGGGAAATCAGCCAGGGTTCCTGCTCCTGATCACTGTCCAGTGATCCCTGGGTTAGAGAGAGAGAGGGGGAAATCAGCCAGGGTTCCTGCTCCTGATCACTGTCCAGTGATCCCTGGGTTAGAGAGAGAGGAGGGAAATCAGCCAGGGTTCCTGCTCCTGATCACTGTCCAGTGATCCCTGGGTTAGAGAGAGAGAGGGGGGAAATCAACCAGAGTTCCTGCTCCTGATCACTGTCCAGTGATCCCTGGGTTAGAGAGAGGGGGAATCAGCCAGGGTTCCTGCTCCTGATCACTGTCCAGTGATCCCTGGGTTAGAGAGAGAGAGGGGGGAAATCAACCAGAGTTCCTGCTCCTGATCACTGTCCAGTGATCCCTGGGTTAGAGAGAGAGAGGGGGGAAATCAACCAGAGTTCCTGCTCCTGATCACTGTCCAGTGATCCCTGGGTTAGAGAGAGGGGGAATCAGCCAGGGTTCCTGCTCCTGATCACTGTCCAGTGATCCCTGGGTTGGATTCATAGAAATCATAAAATCCCTGCAGTGCAGAAAGAGGCCCTTTGGCCCATCGAGTCTGGACCGACCACAATCCCACCCAGGCCCTACTTCCATATCCCTACATATTTACCTGCTAATCCCCCTAATTTACACATCTCAGGACACTAAGGGTAATTTTTAGCATGGCCAATCAACCTAACCCACACATCTTTGGGAGGAAACCGGAGCACCCGGAGGAAACCCATGTAGACACGAGGAGAACGTGCAAACTCCACACAGACAGTGATCCGAGCTGGGAATTGAACCCAGGTCCCTGGAGCTGTGAAGCAGCAGTGCTAACTACTGTGCTGCCCCTTAGGGGAAATCAGCCAGGGTTCCTGCTCCTGATCACTGTCCAGTGATCCCTGGGTTACAGAGAGGGGGGAAATCAGCCAGGGTTCCTGCTCCTGATCACTGTCCAGTGATCCCTGGGTTACAGAGAGAGAGGGGGAATCAGCCAGAGTTCCTGCTCCTGATCACTGTCCAGTGATCCCTGGGTTACAGAGAGAGAGGGGGAATCAGCCAGAGTTCCTGCTCCTGATCACTGTCCAGTGATCCCTGGGTTAGAGAGAGAGAGGGGGGAAATCAGCCAGGGTTCCTGCTCCTGATCACTGTCCAGTGATCCCTGGGTTAGAGAGAGAGAGGGGGGAAATCAGCCAGGGTTCCTGCTCCTGATCACTGTCCAGTGATCCCTGGGTTACAGAGAGAGAGGGGAAATCAGCCAGGGTTCATAGAACATAGAACATAGAACACTACAGCACAAACAGGCCCTTCGGCCCACGAGTTGCGCCGATCACATCAACACTTACCAATACATAGACCTATCTATAACCCCCAATCCCATTAAATCCCATATACTCATCCAGAAGTCTTTTAAAAGACCCCAGCGAGTTCGCCTCCACCACCACTGACGGCAGCCGATTCCATTCACTCACCACCCTCTGAGTGAAAAACTTACCCCTAACATCAATTCTGTACTTGCCTCCCCGCACCTTCAACCTGTGTCCTCTCGTAGCGACCATTTCAGCCCTGGGAAATAGCCTCCGAGAATCCACCCTTTCTATTCCTCTCAACATTTAATAAACCTCTATCAGGTCGCCTCTCCACCTTCGTCTCTCCAGGGAGAAGAGTCCCAGCTCCCTCAACCTATCTTCATAAGGCATGCCTCCCAATCCAGGCAACATCCTTGTTCCTGCTCCTGATCACTGTCCAGTGATCCCTGGGTTACAGAGAGAGAGGGGAAATCAGCCAGGGTTCCTGCTCCTGATCACTGTCCAGTGATCCCTGGGTTACAGAGAGAGAGGGGGGAAATCAGCCAGGGTTCCTGCTCCTGATCACTGTCCAGTGATCCCTGGGTTACAGAGAGAGAGGGGGGAAATCAGCCAGGGTTCCTGCTCCTGATCACTGTCCAGTGATCCCTGGGTTAGAGAAAGAGAGGGGGAAATCAGCCAGGGTTCCTGCTCCTGATCACTGTCCAGTGATCCCTGGGTTAGAGAGAGAGGGGGGAAATCAGCCAGGGTTCCTGCTCCTGATCACTGTCCAGTGATCCCTGGGTTAGAGAGAGAGGGGGGAAATCAGCCAGGGTTCCTGCTCCTGATCACTGTCCAGTGATCCCTGGGTTGGATTCATAGAAATCATAAAATCCCTGCAGTGCAGAAAGAGGCCCTTTGGCCCATCGAGTCTGGACCGACCACAATCCCACCCAGGCCCTACTTCCATATCCCTACATATTTACCTGCTAATCCCCCTAATTTACACATCTCAGGACACTAAGGGTAATTTTTAGCATGGCCAATCAACCTAACCCACACATCTTTGGGAGGAAACCGGAGCACCCGGAGGAAACCCATGTAGACACGAGGAGAACGTGCAAACTCCACACAGACAGTGATCCGAGCTGGGAATTGAACCCAGGTCCCTGGAGCTGTGAAGCAGCAGTGCTAACTACTGTGCTGCCCCTTAGGGGAAATCAGCCAGGGTTCCTGCTCCTGATCACTGTCCAGTGATCCCTGGGTTACAGAGAGAGGGGGGAAATCAGCCAGGGTTCCTGCTCCTGATCACTATCCAGTGATCCCTGGGTTAGAGAGAGAGAGGGGGGAAATCAGCCAGGGTTCCTGCTCCTGATCACTGTCCAGTGATCCCTGGGTTAGAGAGAGAGCGGGGAAAATCAGCCAGGGTTCCTGCTCCTGATCACTATCCAGTGATCCCTGGGTTAGAGAGAGAGAGGGGGGAAATCAGCCAGGGTTCCTGCTCCTGATCACTATCCAGTGATCCCTGGGTTAGAGAGAGAGGGGGGAAATCAGCCAGGGTTCCTGCTCCTGATCACTATCCAGTGATCCCTGGGTTAGAGAGAGAGCGGGGAAAATCAGCCAGGGTTCCTGCTCCGGATCAGGTCATGGACACAGTTGATGAGAGCTGGGACTGTTAGGGGGTTTAGCATTCCTGAACAGAATGCATGAAAACTAACTAAAGGACAAAAAAGAAATTAAAGAGAAAAATGAAATTCTTATCTTTATCTGCAGGGACTGGAAGCCACAGGGATGAGAATTTTGTTACAGATGGACAGAATTCTCTGTTCTTTCCCTCCATTTTGCGCAATCTTCTCTCTCTCATTGCCTCCCCACTTTCTCCCACACTCTTAGCGTCCCTCATGTCCCATATTTCCATCACACCTTCCGGCAACACTTTCCCCATCTCCTCCGCCTGCCCTAACACACTGCTCTCACACTCTTTCTATCCCTCCCTCCCCCTCCTGTGTCTCTCTCACACTCTCCCCGTCTCTCTCTCTCTCTCACACTCTCCCCATCTCTCTCTCTCTGTCACACTCTCCCCATTAAAAGCGGAGGAATTTAGAGTAGCTAAGAGTAGTGGGCGAGAAGAGGATTGGGAGAGGTTTAAATGTCAACAAAGATTGACAAAGAAGTTGATAAAGAAGGGTAGGAGAAACTATGAAGCTGGGCTAGCGCTTAATATAAAAAAGGATAGCAAGAGTTTTTATAAATATATAAAAAGGAAGAGCCTGGCTAGGGTGAATGTTGGTCCTTTAGAGGATGAGAAAGGGGACCTAGTGGTAGGGGATGGGGATATGGCTAAGGTATTGAATAACTTTTTTGTTTCTGTCTTCACGGAGGAGGACGTGAATAATTTGCCGGGTGTTAGCGATGGAAAGGTGGTAGGACTGGAGGGTCTTAATGACATTGCTGTTACTAGAGAGGCGGTGCTCGACAGACTGGAGGGGCTGATTGTGGACAAGTCCCCAGGACCGGATGGAATGCATCCGAGGGTTCTGAAAGAAATGGCGGAGGTGATAGTGGATGCCTTGGTGGTTATTTTCCAGACGTTGCTGGATTCCGGGGAAGTGCCGGATGATTGGAAAACAGCTAATGTTACGCCGTTGTTTAAGAAGGGTGCCAGGCAAAAGGCGGGGAATTATAGGCCGGTTAGTTTAACGTCTGTGGTAGGTAAAATGTTAGAATCTGTCATTAAGGAGGAAATTGCGAGGCATCTTGAAGGGAATTGGTTGATAGAGCAGACACAGCACAGTTTCATTAAAGGGAAGTTGTGTCTGACAAATTTACTGGAGTTCTATGAGGATGTGTCTAGGGCGGTGGATAGAGGAGAGCCGGTGGATGTGGTCTTTCTAGATTTTCAGAAGGCGTTTGACAAAGTACCTCATGAGGTTATTGCAGAAGGTCGAGGGACATGGAGTTGGGGGTAGGGTGTTAGCGTGGATAGAGGATTAGTTGTCAAATAGGAGGCAGAGAGTGGGGGTCAATGGGTGCTATTCGGATTGGCGGATGGTGACTAGTGGAGTGCCCCAGGGGTCGGTGCTGGGGCCTCAGCTTTTTACCATTTATATAGATGATCTGGAGGAGGGAACCGAGTGTAGGGTGTTGAAATTTGCTGATGACACCAAGATTGGGGGAACGGCGAATTCTGCGGAGGGTGTGGAGAGTCTGCAGAAGGATCTAGATAGGCTGGGCGAATGGGCCAGGAAATGGCAAATGGAATTTAATGTTGGCAAGTGTGAGGTGGTACACTTTGGTAGGAAGAATGGTAGGAAGGATTATTACTTACGGGGCGAAAAACTGCAGCAGGTGACGGTGCAGAGGGACCTCGGGGTCCTTGTGCATGAGTCGCAAAAACCCAGCTTGCAGGTGCAGCAGGTGGTCAGGAAGGCGAATGGGATGCTGGCCTTCATAGCGAGGGGGATTGAATATAAAAGTAGGGAGGTCTTGCTGCAGCTGTATAGGGCATTGGTGAGGCCGCAGCTGGAGTACTGTGTGCAGTTTTGGGCGCCGCACCTGCGCAAAGATATTTTGGCCTTGGAGGGAGTGCAGAGGAGGTTTACTAGGCTGATACCGGAGTTGAGGGGGTTGAGCTATGAGGAGAGGCTGAATAAACTGGGCTTGTACTCATTAGAGTTGAGAAGAATGAGGGGAGATCTCATTGAGACGTTTAAGATGATGAATGGGATGGATAGGATAGAGGTGGAGAGACTCTTCCCGCTCAAAAAAGACAGTAGGACTAGGGGGCACAGCCTCAAGATAAAAGGGGGGCGGTTTAGAACGGAGTTGAGGAGGAACTTCTTCACTCAAAGGGTGGTGAATCTCTGGAATTCTCTGCCCATTGAAGTGGTGGAGGCTGCCTCGCTAAATATTTTTAAGACGCGGGTTGATGGGTTTTTGATAAGAGAGGGGATTAAGGGTTATGGGGAGAAAGCGGGAAAGTGGAACTGAGCCACGACAGATCAGCCATGATCTTATTGAATGGAGGGGCAGGCTCGAAGGGCTAGATGGCCTACTCCTGCTCCTATTTCTTATGTTCTCTCTCTGTCACACTCTCCCCGTCTCTCTCTCTGTCACACTCTCCCCGTCTCTCTCTCTGTCACACTCTCCCCGTCTCTCTCTCTGTCACACTCTCCCCGTCTCTCTCTCTCTGTCACACTCTCCCCGTCTCTCTCTCTCTGTCACACTCTCCCCGTCTCTCTCTCTCTGTCACACTCTCCCCGTCTCTCTCTCTCTGTCACACTCTCCCCGTCTCTCTCTCTCTGTCACACTCTCCCCGTCTCTCTCTCTCTGTCACACTCTCCCCGTCTCTCTCTCTCTGTCACACTCTCCCCGTCTCTCTCTCTCTGTCACACTCTCCCCGTCTCTCTCTCTCTGTCACACTCTCCCCGTCTCTCTCTCTCTGTCACACTCTCCCCGTCTCTCTCTCTCTGTCACACTCTCCCCGTCTCTCTCTCTCTGTCACACTCTCCCCGTCTCTCTCTCTCTGTCACACTCTCCCCGTCTCTCTCTCTCTGTCACACTCTCCCCGTCTCTCTCTCTCTGTCACACTCTCCCCGTCTCTCTCTC
This sequence comes from Carcharhinus amblyrhynchos, assembly GCF_965287045.1. Taxonomy (NCBI): domain Eukaryota; kingdom Metazoa; phylum Chordata; class Chondrichthyes; order Carcharhiniformes; family Carcharhinidae; genus Carcharhinus; species Carcharhinus amblyrhynchos. The sequence continues at coordinate 10,141 of NW_027650183.1, read as the reverse complement.
TCTGTCACACTCTCCCCGTCTCTCTCTCTCTGTCACACTCTCCCCGTCTCTCTCTCTCTGTCACACTCTCCCCGTCTCTCTCTCTCTGTCACACTCTCCCCGTCTCTCTCTCTCTGTCACACTCTCCCCGTCTCTCTCTCTCTGTCACACTCTCCCCGTCTCTCTCTCTCTGTCACACTCTCCCCGTCTCTCTCTCTCTGTCACACTCTCCCCGTCTCTCTCTCTCTGTCACACTCTCCCCGTCTCTCTCTCTCTGTCACACTCTCCCCGTCTCTCTCTCTCTGTCACACTCTCCCCGTCTCTCTCTCTCTGTCACACTCTCCCCGTCTCTCTCTCTCTGTCACACTCTCCCCGTCTCTCTCTCTCTGTCACACTCTCCCCGTCTCTGTCTCCAAGTTCTGATCCACGGTATCTTTGTCTCAGTTTTTTGATCCAGGTCAGGTGCTGTACACCTATGAATCTCCGGTGGGATACAGTCTGATTGTGCTGCAGTTTGTAGCCTATGTCTGGTTCTGTTACGCTGTTTATACCACACTGAAGCACTACCCCGAGAAACAGACATTTTACATCCCATTCTTCGCTGCTTACACACTCTGGTAAGTAACATCACACTCAGACCTATCCCCCGACACTACCACAGCCCTCACACTCCCCCCACCCCCCCGACACTATCACACTCCCCCCACCCCCCGACACTATCACACTCACACTCCCCCCACCCCCCGACACTATCACACTCCCCCCACCCCCCGACACTATCACACTCACACTCCCCCCACCCCCCGACACTATCACACTCACACTCCCCCCACCCCCCGACACTATCACACTCACACTCCCCGCACCCCCCGACACTATCACACTCACACTCCCCGCACCCCCCGACACTATCACACTCACACTCCCCGCACCCCCCGACACTATCACACTCACACTCCCCCCACCCCCCCGACACTATCACACTCACACTCCCCCCACCCCCCCGACACTATCACACTCACACTCCCCCCACCCCCCGACACTATCACACTCACACTCCCCGCACCCCCCGACACTATCACACTCACACTCCACCCACCCCCCCGACACTATCACACTCACACTCCCCCCACCCCCCCGACACTATCACACTCACACTCCCCCCACCCCCCGACACTATCACACTCACACTCCCCCCCCGACACTATCACACTCCCCCCACCCCCCGACACTATCACACTCACACTCCCCCCACCCCCCCGACACTATCACACTCACACTCCCCCCACCCCCCCGACACTATCACACTCACACTCCCCCCACCCCCCGACACTATCACACTCACACTCCCCCCACCCCCCGACACTATCACACTCACACTCCCCGCACCCCCCGACACTATCACACTCACACTCCCCCCACCCCCCTGACACTATCACACTCCCCCCACCCCCCTGACACTATCACACTCCCCCCACCCCCCCGACACTATCACACTCCCCCCACCCCCCCGACACTATCACACTCCCCCCACCCCCCCGACACTATCACACTCCCCCCCACCCCCCCGACACTATCACACTCCCCCCCCCCCCCCGACACTATCACACTCCCCCCCCCCGACACTATCACACTCACACACGTCCCCCCGACACTATCACACTCACACACGTCCCCCCCCGACACTATCACACTCACACACGTCCCCCCCCGACACTATCACACTCACACACGTCCCCCCCGACACTATCACACTCACACACGTCCCCCCCGACACTATCACACTCACACACGTCCCCCCCCGACACTATCACACTCACACACGTCCCCCCCGACACTATCACACTCACACACGCCCCCCCCGACACTATCACACTCACACACGTCCCCCCCGACACTATCACACTCACACACGCCCCCCCCGACACTATCACACTCACACACGTCCCCCCCGACACTATCACACTCCCCCCACGCCCCCGACACTATCACACTCACACACGTCCCCCCCCCCCGACACTATCACACTCCCCCCACGCCCCCGACACTATCACACTCACACACGTTCCCCCCCCGACACTATCACACTCACACACGTCCCCCCCCCCCCCGACACTATCACACTCCCCCCACGCCCCCGACACTATCACACTCACACACGTTCCCCCCCCGACACTATCACACTCACACACGTCCCCCCCCCCCCCCCCGACACTATCACACTCACACTCCCCCCACCCCCCGACACTATCACACTCACACTCCCCCCACCCCCCGACACTATCACACTCACACTCCCCCCACCCCCCCAACACTATCACACTCACACTCCCCCCACCCCCCGACACTATCACACTCACACTCCCCCCACCCCCCCAACACTATCACACTCACACTCCCCCCACCCCCCCGACACTATCACACTCCCCCCACCCCCCCGACACTATCACACTCCCCCCACCCCCCCGACACTATCACACTCCCCCCACCCCCCGGACACTATCACACTCCCCCCACCCCCCCGACACTATCACACTCCCCCCACCCCCCCGACACTATCACACTCCCCCCACCCCCCAACACTATCACACTCCCCCCACCCCCCGACACTATCACACTCCCCCCACCCCCCCGACACTATCACACTCACACTCCCCCCACCCCCCCGACACTATCACACTCCCCCCACCCCCCCGACACTATCGCACTCCCCCAACCCCCCGGACACTATCACACTCACACTCCCCCCACCCCCCGACACTATCACACTCCCCCCACCCCCCCGACACTATCACACTCACACTCCCCCCACCCCCCCCAACACTATCACACTCCCCCCACCCCCCCGACACTATCACACTCCCCCCACCCCCCCGACACTATCACACTCCCCCCACCCCCCGACACTATCACACTCACACTCCCCCCACCCCCCGACACTATCACACTCCCCCCACCCCCCCGACACTATCACACTCACACTCCCCCCACCCCCCCCAACACTATCACACTCCCCCCACCCCCCTGACACTATCACACTCCCCCCACCCCCCCGACACTATCACACTCCCCCCACCCCCCCGACACTATCACACTCCCCCCACCCCCCCGACACTATCACACTCCCCCCACCCCCCCGACACTATCACACTCCCCCCACCCCCCCGACACTATCACACTCCCCCCACCCCCCCGACACTATCACACTCCCCCCACCCCCCCGACACTATCACACTCCCCCCACCCCCCCGACACTATCACACTCCCCCCACCCCCCCGACACTATCACACTCCCCCCACCCCCCCGACACTATCACACTCCCCCCACCCCCCCGACACTATCACACTCCCCCCACCCCCCCGACACTATCACACTCCCCCCACCCCCCCGACACTATCACACTCCCCCCACCCCCCCGACACTATCACACTCCCCCCCCCCCCGACACTATCACACTCCCCCCCCCCCCCCCGACACTATCACACTCACACACGTCCCCCCGACACTATCACACTCACACACGTCCCCCCCCGACACTATCACACTCACACACGTCCCCCCCGACACTATCACACTCACACACGTGTCCCCCCCCCGACACTATCACACTCCCCCCACGCCCCCGACACTATCACACTCACACACGTCCCCCCCCCGACACTATCACACTCCCCCCACGCCCCCGACACTATCACACTCACACACGTTCCCCCCGACACTATCACACTCACACACGTCCCCCCCCCCCCCGACACTATCACACTCCCCCCACGCCCCCGACACTATCACACTCACACACGTTCCCCCCCCGACACTATCACACTCACACACGTCCCCCCCCCCCCCGACACTATCACATTCCCCCCACGCCCCCGACACTATCACACTCACACACGTCCCCCCCCGACACTATCACATTCCCCCACGCCCCCGACACTATCACACTCACACACGTTCCCCCCCCGACACTATCACACTCACACACGTCGTCCCCCCCCGACACTATCACATTCCCCCCACCCCCCCGACACTATCACACTCACACACGTCCCCCCCCCCACCCCCCGACACTATCACACTCACACTCCCCCCACCCCCCGACACTATCACACTCACACTCCCCCCACCCCCCGACACTATCACACTCACACTCCCCCCACCACCCCAACACTATCACACTCACACTCCCCCCACCCCCCGACACTATCACACTCACACTCCCCCCACCCCCCCAACACTATCACACTCCCCCCACCCCCCCGACACTATCACACTCCCCCCACCCCCCCGACACTATCACACTCCCCCCACCCCCCGACACTATCACACTCCCCCCACCCCCCCGACACTATCACACTCCCCCCACCCCCCGACACTATCACACTCCCCCCACCCCCCCGACACTATCACACTCACACTCCCCCCACCCCCCGACACTATCACACTCCCCCCACCCCCCCGACACTATCACACTCACACTCCCCCCACCCCCCCGACACTATCACACTCACACACGTCCCCCCCCCCCGACACTATCACACTCCCCCCACCCCCCGACACTATCACACTCCCCCCACCCCCCGACACTATCACACTCCCCCCACCCCCCGACACTATCACACTCCCCCCACCCCCCGACACTATCACACTCCCCCCACCCCCCCGACACTATCACACTCCCCCCCCCCGACACTATCACACTCCCCCCCCCGACACTATCACACTCACACACGTCCCCCCCCCCCGACACTATCACACTCCCCCCACGCCCCCGACACTATCACACTCACACACGTTCCCCCCCCGACACTATCACACTCCCCCCCCCCGACACTATCACACTCACACACGTCCCCCCCCCCGACACTATCACACTCACACACGTCCCCCCCCCGACACTATCACACTCCCCCCACCCCCCCCGACACTATCACACTCACACACGTCCCCCCCCGACACTATCACACTCACACTCCCCCCACCCCCCGACACTATCACACTCACACTCCCCCCACCCCCCCGACACTATCACACTCACACTCCCCCCACCCCCCGACACTATCACACTCACACTCCCCCCACCCCCCGACACTATCACACTCCCCCCACCCCCCCGACACTATCACACTCACACTCCCCCCCACCCCCCCAACACTATCACACTCCCCCCACCCCCCTGACACTATCACACTCCCCCCACCCCCCCGACACTATCACACTCCCCCCACCCCCCCGACACTATCACACTCCCCCCACCCCCCTGACACTATCACACTCCCCCCACCCCCCCGACACTATCACACTCCCCCCACCCCCCCGACACTATCACACTCCCCCCACCCCCCCGACACTATCACACTCCCCCCACCCCCCCGACACTATCACACTCCCCCCCCCCCCCCGGCACTATCACACTCCCCCCCCCCCCCCCCCGACACTATCACACTCACACACGTCCCCCCGACACTATCACACTCACACACGTCCCCCCCCGACACTATCACACTCACACACGTCCCCCCCGACACTATCACACTCACACACGTCCCCCCCCCCCCGACACTATCACACTCCCCCCACGCCCCCGACACTATCACACTCACACACGTCCCCCCCCGACACTGTCACACTCCCCCCACCCCCCCGACACTATCACACTCACACACGTTTCCCCCCCCCCCCCCGACACTATCACACTCACACTCCCCCCACCCCCCGACACTATCACACTCACACTCCCCCCCACCCCCCGACACTATCACACTCACACTCCCCCCACCCCCCCAACACTATCACACTCACACTCCCCCCACCCCCCGACACTATCACACTCACACTCCCCCCACCCCCCCAACACTATCACACTCACACTCCCCCCACCCCCCCAACACTATCACACTCACACTCCCCCCACCCCCCCGACACTATCACACTCCCCCCACCCCCCCGACACTATCACACTCCCCCCACCCCCCCGACACTATCACACTCCCCCCACCCTCCCGACACTATCACACTCCCCCCACCCCCCGACACTATCACACTCCCCCCACCCCCCCGACACTATCACACTCACACTCCCCCCACCCCCCGACACTATCACACTCCCCCCACCCCCCCGACACTATCACACTCACACTCCCCCCACCCCCCCAACACTATCACACTCACACACGTCCCCCCCCCCGACACTATCACACTCCCCCCACCCCCCGACACTATCACACTCCCCCCACCCCCCCGACACTATCACACTCCCCCCCCGACACTATCACACTCCCCCCCCCGACACTATCACACTCACACACGTCCCCCCCCCCCCGACACTATCACACTCCCCCCACGCCCCCGACACTATCACACTCACAAATGTTCCCCCCCCGACACTATCACACTCCCCCCCCCCGACACTATCACACTCACACTCCCCCCACCCCCCGACACTATCACACTCACACTCCCCGCACCCCCCGACACTATCACACTCACACTCCCCGCACCCCCCGACACTATCACACTCACACTCCCCGCACCCCCCGACACTATCACACTCACACTCCCCCCACCCCCCCGACACTATCACACTCACACTCCCCCCACCCCCCCGACACTATCACACTCACACTCCCCCCACCCCCCGACACTATCACACTCACACTCCCCGCACCCCCCGACACTATCACACTCACACTCCCCCCACCCCCCCGACACTATCACACTCACACTCCCCCCACCCCCCCGACACTATCACACTCACACTCCCCCCACCCCCCGACACTATCACACTCACACTCCCCCCCCGACACTATCACACTCCCCCCACCCCCCGACACTATCACACTCACACTCCCCCCACCCCCCCGACACTATCACACTCACACTCCCCCCACCCCCCCGACACTATCACACTCACACTCCCCCCACCCCCCGACACTATCACACTCACACTCCCCCCACCCCCCGACACTATCACACTCACACTCCCCGCACCCCCCGACACTATCACACTCACACTCCCCCCACCCCCCCCAACACTATCACACTCCCCCCACCCCCCTGACACTATCACACTCCCCCCACCCCCCCGACACTATCACACTCCCCCCACCCCCCCGACACTATCACACTCCCCCCACCCCCCCGACACTATCACACTCCCCCCACCCCCCCGACACTATCACACTCCCCCCCCCCCGACACTATCACACTCCCCCCCCCCGACACTATCACACTCACACACGTCCCCCCGACACTATCACACTCACACACGTCCCCCCCCGACACTATCACACTCACACACGTCCCCCCCCGACACTATCACACTCACACACGTCCCCCCCGACACTATCACACTCACACACGTCCCCCCCCGACACTATCACACTCACACACGTCCCCCCCCGACACTATCACACTCACACACGTCCCCCCCGACACTATCACACTCACACACGCCCCCCCCGACACTATCACACTCACACACGTCCCCCCCGACACTATCACACTCACACACGTCCCCCCCGACACTATCACACTCCCCCCACGCCCCCGACACTATCACACTCACACACGTCCCCCCCCCCCGACACTATCACACTCCCCCCACGCCCCCGACACTATCACACTCACACACGTTCCCCCCCCGACACTATCACACTCACACACGTCCCCCCCCCCCGACACTATCACACTCCCCCCACGCCCCCGACACTATCACACTCACACACGTTCCCCCCCCGACACTATCACACTCACACACGTCCCCCCCCCCCCCCCGACACTATCACACTCACACTCCCCCCACCCCCCGACACTATCACACTCACACTCCCCCCACCCCCCGACACTATCACACTCACACTCCCCCCACCCCCCCAACACTATCACACTCACACTCCCCCCACCCCCCGACACTATCACACTCACACTCCCCCCACCCCCCCAACACTATCACACTCACACTCCCCCCACCCCCCCGACACTATCACACTCCCCCCACCCCCCCGACACTATCACACTCCCCCCACCCCCCCGACACTATCACACTCCCCCCACCCCCCGGACACTATCACACTCCCCCCACCCCCCCGACACTATCACACTCCCCCCACCCCCCCGACACTATCACACTCCCCCCACCCCCCAACACTATCACACTCCCCCCACCCCCCGACACTATCACACTCCCCCCACCCCCCCGACACTATCACACTCACACTCCCCCCACCCCCCCCAACACTATCACACTCCCCCCACCCCCCCGACACTATCACACTCCCCCCACCCCCCCGACACTCTCACACTCCCCCCACCCCCCGACACTATCAAACTCACACTCCCCCCACCCCCCGACACTATCACACTCCCCCCACCCCCCCGACACTATCACACTCCCCCCACCCCCCCAACACTATCACACTCCCCCCCACCCCCCCGACACTATCACACTCCCCCCACCCCCCGACACTATCACACTCCCCCCACCCCCCCGACACTATCACACTCCCCCCACCCCCCCGACACTATCACACTCCCCCCACCCCCCCGACACTATCACACTCCCCCCACCCCCCCGACACTATCACACTCCCCCCACCCCCCCGACACTATCACACTCCCCCCACCCCCCCGACACTATCACACTCCCCCCACCCCCCCGACACTATCACACTCCCCCCACCCCCCCGACACTATCACACTCCCCCCACCCCCCCGACACTATCACACTCCCCCCCCCCCCCGACACTATCACACTCCACCGTGCCCCCCCCCCGACACTATCACACTCACACACGTCCCCCCGACACTATCACACTCACACACGTCCCCCCCCGACACTATCACACTCACACACGTCCCCCCCGACACTATCACACTCACACACGTGTCCCCCCCCCCGACACTATCACACTCCCCCCACGCCCCCGACACTATCACACTCACACACGTCCCCCCCCCGACACTATCACACTCCCCCCACGCCCCCGACACTATCACACTCACACACGTTCCCCCCCGACACTATCACACTCACACACGTCCCCCCCCCCCCCGACACTATCACACTCCCCCCACGCCCCCGACACTATCACACTCACACACGTTCCCCCCCCGACACTATCACACTCACACACGTCCCCCCCCCCCCCCCGACACTATCACATTCCCCCCACGCCCCCGACACTATCACACTCACACACGTCCCCCCCCGACACTATCACATTCCCCCCAAGCCCCCGACACTATCACACTCACACACGTTCCCCCCCCGACACTATCACACTCACACACGTCGTCCCCCCCCGACACTATCACATTCCCCCCACCCCCCCGACACTATCACACTCACACACGTCCCCCCCCCACCCCCCGACACTATCACACTCACACTCCCCCCACCCCCCGACACTATCACACTCACACTCCCCCCACCCCCCGACACTATCACACTCACACTCCCCCCACCACCCCAACACTATCACACTCACACTCCCCCCACCCCCCGACACTATCACACTCACACTCCCCCCACCCCCCCAACACTATCACACTCACACTCCCCCCACCCCCCTGACACTATCACACTCCCCCCACCCCCCGACACTATCACACTCCCCCCACCCCCCCGACACTATCACACTCCCCCCACCCCCCGACACTATCACACTCCCCCCACCCCCCCGACACTATCACACTCCCCCCACCCCCCGACACTATCACACTCCCCCCACCCCCCCGACACTATCACACTCACACTCCACCCACCCCCCGACACTATCACACTCCCCCCACCCCCCCGACACTATCACACTCACACTCCCCCCACCCCCCCAACACTATCACACTCACACACGTCCCCACCCCCCGACACTATCACACTCCCCCCACCCCCCGACACTATCACACTCCCCCCACCCCCCGACACTATCACACTCCCCCCACCCCCACACACCCCCCCGACACTATCACACTCCCCCCCCCCCCGACACTATCACACTCCCCCCCCCGACACTATCACACTCCCCCCCCCGACACTATCACACTCCCCCCCCCGACACTATCACACTCACACACGTCCCCCCCCCCCCGACACTATCACACTCCCCCCACGCCCCCGACACTATCACACTCACACACGTTCCCCCCCCCCGACACTATCAC